>NW_001884587.1:152212-233838 GCF_000146915.1 Parastagonospora nodorum SN15 | reverse complement strand
CTGTGTCTGAGACAACTGGAGTTGCAAGGGAGATGTCATTGTATATGGCACGAGGTGTCTTCATCAAAGTCGTTACATTGCAATTCTTCTACTCTACATAGTACTCGCCTGCTATTCGATGGCGCCTGTTGATCTACAACTCATGATGCCTCATTCTGGGAGTTCAGGATTCGAGCTGAGCATTCATAGCTCAATCGTCTCCTTCTTTCCCGATCCCATTGCACTGAGTGGACCCTTCATGACCATCAAAGTCATAACCTCATACAAAGTATCCTAGACATCGTCAGCATACCCTCAATCGCTTTTCTTTTATCACTTACAGCAGCAGCCATGGTCGTCAGCTCGGCGTTAGTATCGTACGCAGGCGCGACTTCAACAATGTCGGCAGCGATCAAGTTGATGCCCTCGAGACCGCGTATGATGGTGCGGAGCTCACGTGTAGTCCAGCCGCCGGTTTCTGGGGTACCGGTAGCAGGGGCGACTGTTCACGAGAGTCAGTGACACGTTTGTGGACGTCGAAGCGATGCAAACTTACAAGCAGGGTCAAGCGTATCAATGTCAATACTCAGGTATACGGGCTTAGTGGTACCAACCCTGTCCCTAATTTTCTTGATGATACCATCGGTGCCGATCTTGTCAACCTCCCTGGCTTCGACAATCTCAAACCCACAGTAGCCATCGTTCTCGTAGTCGGAAGGACCAGACAGCGTCGTGCGGATTCCGGCGTGGATGTTGGAGTCGTTGGCAAGGAGGCCTTCCTGAGCAGCGTGGAAGAAGTAGGTTCCGTGGTTGATAGCGGCTTGCTCACTGGGAGAGCCGCCGAAGACCTTGGGCTTCCAGGTGTCACTAATATTTTCATCAGATGCTATAGATCAATAGCCGTTATGGAGCAACTCACAGATGGCTGTCGAAGTGGATCACACTGACTGGGCCATACTCGCTAGTGTTCATATTAGTGGTCGTTCCGAGCACAGTATCTGCTCGGGTACCTTACCGGTTGATGGAGCGCAACAACGGCAGAGTAATTGTGTGGTCACCACCAAGGGTGATCAGACGGGGTAATGTCTTGCCCTTCTTGGATGGGCCGGGCTTTTGAGCATCGGTGTGTGGTGCGCGGCTCAAGAGAAGGTTATGGCCTTCTTCGATCTGCTGCAGCGCGTAGGCGTTGTCGTATCTATTGGACGATCAGCTCATTCGCAAACTGTTGAAACGTTGAGAACTTACGATGTAACTGGGATGTCACCACAGTCAATGACCTTAGCCCAAGAGTTGAACGGGTTCGCCTTGAGTGGGACATTGTATCCACCGCTAAATCCGACTCTGCGTGAGCCTTTGTACTCAAACCAAAAGTAAGCAATTGGTTGCTTTGAGGGGACGTACTAAAGATTGAGGCGGCGAGAACCTTGCCTGATGCCGCTCGGCCCAAAGCGGGCTCCTGGACGGTACGATGTGCCAGTGTCAAAGGGAGCGCCTGTAGCACTGTCAATCTATGCGCTCTTTTTTTACTGCATCAATGCATACCAATGAATGCGATGTCGTAGCTCGCATGTGTGTTCAAGCACGGGCTGTATGGAAGGCGACCGAACGTGGAAATACCAGAGAAGACAGAGTCCGCCTAGAAGGGGGTCAATTCCCGTCGCAACTCTCTAGGATTGCAATCATACCTGAGTACCGCCGTCGCCTGGAAGGACGTTGTACCAAAGGTCCTCATGTGGACCATTCAATGGCTCCTGGTCAACACCGTGGTTGCCATGAGCAGCAACAGCCGCCGCAAAGCCGAGGATTGTGGAAGAGACCTTCATTTTCGCTGCAATTCGAATTGAAGGAAGAAGAATACAAGCAGTATGGAAAGGAAGACGAGCTGGAGATCCGGGAAGGGACGATAAATAACTGCGGAAACCTCGAGCAACTCTGTATCAGCCATCATGTTGACGAGCTGCCGTTAGGTAAACGCCTTTTAGGTAAACAGCTTGGAGCTACCCCGGTCGATTACGTCGTATGCAGGTGCGGTGATGGATTGCCTCCAATCGGTTAGGAGGTCTTGGAGAGCCCCAGACTCCGGACCGAAACGTCTTTGGATTAGTTTTTGGGCTGAAAGCTGTTGCGGGGATGGAAGACTTGGAAGAGCCAGAGGTCACATTGTGGTAATGAGGTTGTCAGAGACGTCTTAAACTCTTATGCTAGTATCTAGAAGTACCTTGATGGCGTTCAAGGTGCAACAATTCACCGTACTTCTTGATGGCCGCACCATACAAGGATTATCGAGTTGTCACTGAACAACTCCGGTCATACCCCGCCATGTATGATGACGGGGATCGGATGAGTGAAGGACGTGAGTCAAGCCAATAGAACGGTAAATAGACATGCCGTAATGTCGCAATTCATCGTCGTGTCGCTCCAGCTTATCTGAGGCAGTGCATGACGGCAGTAGTGGACTTGCTACAGGGAGCACGCTTCCGAGGCATTCTTACGTTTCGTTACTCGAAGATTGACACCTCGGACGATCTCAAGAAATCGGTTCCTCGTCATCGGCTGCGAACAACGGCTGAACCCAGGACTTGTCTTGGGCGATGGTTCGACGAGGGTCTTGCTCGCCGGACAGGCAGTCTGCTGTCATTGACAGTTGGTGAGCATTCATGACAAGGTTCGCCTTGGTTGCTGTAATATGCATCTGCATGACATGTCATCGAATAATCGATTCGGAGCGTGGGGAGATCTCAAGGCGGAGAAGATGCAAGGTGAGGTTGAAATGCATGACCGGGGTCAAGATACAGCTTCGAGCTAATGCGCCGCTAACGCATTTTAGGCAGTATTTTACAGCGGATGCATATTCCGGTCGGATAGCTATCTATCTCTATTTACACACACAGTCGTCTAAACGTCTTTGCTAGTATATTTTCGCCACTGAATGAGCCCGAGCCCGCAGCTCAATTGTGAGGAGCGTCGACTTCTGGAACACCTTGTTCTGCCCTGTCATCTGAATCCATCCTATCAAAAGCCTTTTTCACCTGGTAATCCCAATTACTCCATGCAACGATTGCCCATTCGGCAAAGCCGACCAGATAAAGTGCGATACATTGGCCCACCCATAGGCCTCCAAGACCCCAACCGTGGAAAGCGAGCCATATGCCCAAGGGTAAAGCTCCGCAGTAGTAGCTCACAATGTTGACGGTGGCTCCAATGTGCTGTCTGCCCATTCCTCTGAGTGCTCCGCCACAGCTGCCATTGAGACCATCTGCAATCTGAAACAATGCGACATATGGCATGACTTGAGCAGTCAGCCGAATGACTTCGACATCGTCGTTGAAGATTTTGGCGTAGAAGTCTTTGACACCCATCAGTACAGCGAGGACCAGAGCTCCTAGTAGCATGCTGAGTACAGCTGCAGTGTTTGCTGCTCGTGCCGCGCCCTTTGCGTTACGCGCACCCAAGAGATTGCCCACCCGCGAGGATGTTGCAACTCCTACACCAAACGGAATTGTGTTCATGACTTGGTCGGTAGTCATAATGACACTTTGCGCTGCCAGCGGTATTGTTCCGAGCTTGCCTGCCACCAGAGCGACAATCTCAAAAGCCCACCATTCTGTGCCTACGTGGATGACACCGAGGAAAGCGAGGCGTGCGAATGTCCACATGTTTTGGAAGCACTTGCGGTCCCAACCGCCCCAGCAATCCCAACCGTCCACAAAACGTGCATAAGCGAGAAGCAAAAGGAACGATGCCCAGTAAGCTATACCGGTCGCAAGTGGTGCACCGAGCAGACCCATCTTGAATGTGTATACGAAGAGGTAGTTGAGGCCCGCGCTTAATGGCGACGTGATCAGGAGGACATAGGTTCCAGGCCGCATGATTTCTGTCATGGTCAGTGAATGCTTTGAGCTCTCTTATTGCACAACGTACCTTGAGCTTGCAAGTACTTCTTCAAGGCCTCAAAAAAGATATAGCCAAGTCCACCAGGTGCAAGGACGGAGAGAAACCTCGCTGAATCGCGGGCGATGTAGTCTTCCTGTCCTAGGGCTTTGAACAGTGGTGCGGAACAGAACCAAAGGATGGCTACAGGTATGTAGAATAGAGATAAAACAATAAACGCCCGTTGGAGAATAATGCCCAAGTCGTGCCGGTTCTTGCTTCCAGTGAAGCTTGCTGAGGCGAGTGTGTCGATTGCCGTTGTGCCTCCTAGCGCAATAAGCCAGCCGGTAGCCATCGCGAACATGTAGGAAAAGGCAGCTGTTGCAAGGGCTTCTGGCGATAGACGTCCAACGATCAAAACCGAGATTGTTTGAAGGGAATTCTGGAGGGCATAGGCAACGATTACGGGTAATGAACCTTTGAATACTACCCAGAACTCTCGCGAGACGAGCTGGAAGTTGGAGGCATTTCCATCCTCTAGCTCATATGTCTCGCCAGTGGACCATTCTTCGTGGTGTGCTTGCGGTAGAAGTGATGTGCGTTCATCGGGGGACATACCAGCTTCCGAAGACTTTGATGTCCGGAAGAGGCTAGACAGCCATGACTGGGGCTTGTTTGTGTCGTTGGCCATGTTGAAGGTCGCTCTTCGTGAGGGAAGCTCTCAGGGCCCAGAGTTGCCCAATATACGAATATGAGATTGTGGCAAAGGAACCCATGGGGCTCGAAACGGAAGCCGAACAGCACACTGTACATGCGAAAAAAGGACCACAACCGGGTGGGTGCCGATAGAGTGGTATGACAGTACAGTTTACACCACAAACGCAACAACTGGGCAGCCTTCAACCGGTATAGTCCCGGACTTATTAACCTACCATAGCGAATTGCTGTATGCAGAGAAGCACCGATAAGGCACTGCAGTACATCACTCTAGGCCTGATTGACGATGGGCGATCGGATTGGAAGTGTGATAGAATGCGTGCATTGCGGTAGTCTTATCGACCTGCATCAAACTCGATTGACTAAGTTCCTTCGGTAAGTTTTACGTGACGGGAGCAGGCAGGTCAAATCGGAGAAGTCTAATTAGTGGGGCGAGATATGGCGTAGTCGTGAACCATAACCGTGAGCTTGGGGAAGTGCCGGGTCAACCGCATTCCCCGTCATTTGGCAATACAGGCACTGGTTATTCCTCACCGGGAGACGCGATGACTGTGTGTATGTTGTCAGTTTGTATGTGGCGTATGTTGTTGCACATAGGCTGGAGGGCGTTGGAAACAGCGGTCAAGAGTTTAGCGACTGTGCCGTTCGGAGATTTCGCGCTTTGCTCAACTCGGCACTTCTACCTAGCACCAACATTACTTCCAACACCGAACCGCAAAGAAATGTCTTGGTGTCGCACCTCGAAAGGCCCTATCGAGGCTGAATTTAGCAATCGAAAAGCAATAATGCGAAAGGAGAAATGCGAGACGTTGAGGGATCCTGGGTGTGCGTGATCTAACGCTGATCTGCAGCGTCGACGTGATGGCACCAGAAGATGCTTACCATAGGTGACTTTAGCATGATGTTTCAGGGTCACTGCTTATTCTAGGTCCAATTCGTAAACCGCCATGAAGAGAACTGAGTGCATTGCTATTGCAATCTTATGTGGCAGTCCTTCCCTGCATGGCCAGCCATGACAGTGATGCCATTGCTCCTGTGCAATGCATCATTGCAACAACAAACCTTGATTTGTTCGATTATTGCTATAGCTACATTGAGAATCCTGGACGGTACTTGAAAACTTCGAGATCAATGAACATACGATATGCCGCCACTTGCTAAACTGCGACGCCCGTGACGGCGTCAATCTGCTTCCACCCATATATGTAGACCATCTGTCACAGCTAATGTCATCGACGAGTTGGCGTCGAGGATGGGATGGTGATGAGTAAAAAAGGAGGCAGTGAGGGCAAGCGTTAGCGCAGGACTCGGGTATACTTGCCTTCTGAGTTTGTACCCCGCTTTGATACATCGTCAGAGCCCAAGTTCGACTACAAAACCAGACCAAAAACGACTCGTATTTTTTATTGTACCTCCAGGTTCTCGACTACCTCAAGCTTGTTATTACAGGTGATGCACAATATTTCATGCGTGCCATGAAAACACTACTTTGAATTAAACGCGGTTGAATTGAGGTTATCTACATCACGCCATAGCAATTTGGTCACCGCAAAATGGTTCACTCAAACCATTCCACCAGAGACCCATATCCGAGCACACTTCGAGACTATCGTGGCCCTAAAATGACAGCCCCGTGTCATCTAGTTCCCGTTCACTAGCTCCAGCAGGTAACTTTGAAGCGTGGAGCTACCCCTCACTGGCTCTGGACGTCACGCCATAGCTTGCACGACGTGTCCATCGTTTGTCGTACACGTAAAAACATCCAGGCCAAATCACACCAAGGGCCGCGTCTTGCTAACTGATAGCATCCCATTTTGGGCCACTCATGTTTGCGTCCGTTACACCATCATGCAATTGTCCGACCCAGGCCCGGGGTTAACGCTTGATATCTTCCGCACCAGTCATGTCCAAGAATGTAGTCGGGCTGAAGCATGCAGAGAGACCAGTGGAGCATGGAGGTGCATGCGCTATGAGTGAGGTGGAGCTCTGCAGCTCCTCATGACCTGCGGCTACTGTCCAAGATGCAAGACACTTTATGCACTACAAGTCTCTAGCATCTATCAGAACTGAACCTCAGCAAAGCCAAAATAACAAGAACACAATCCATACCAACAATGTCCTCTCCTACCTCAGCCGATGCAGCTCGCCGCACTTCCGAAGCCCGCGCCGCCGTCACCGCCTCCCTCGCCTCCGTTGGCGCATCTGTTGACAATGAGCTGCGGACCCGCACAGCGGATCTCCACGCCAACAGCGCAGCTATATCTAAGCAAGAGAAGGAGCTCGCGAAGCAGACGGCTGCGCTGGCAAAGGAGAGCGCGCAGTGGGAGAAACTGCTGAACGGTGGCACCAAGAAGCTGAATGAGGTCGGGGATATCCAAAACTGGGCGGAGATGATTGAAAGGGATTTGCTGGTCCTGGAGGAGACGGTCAGGCTGGCAGAAGGGAAGGGCGAGGAAGAGACAGCGAGTGGGACAAGAGGGTGGTGAGGGGGAGTGCTTGTAGCTGACTTGGTGATGATATCTTGAGTAAAACCTTCGGACTTTGGCCTACCGGCAATTGTAATGTTCCATGTGCCAACGCTATATTTATTTGATGTTGTGCCTGCTTCACAGGACGCTTTTATAATGTTGACGCGATATCATAAGAGTGCAAGTTCCTGCCCAAATTGGAGACATGAAGCCTTTCGGAGGTGCTTGATGCTGGACATTAGGACTCCAGGCAATACAAACATGAGCCATATTCTCCTCATTGCCGATTGGAACATTCTGGAAAGGTGTGAACATCATTCTTCGCAGATTTGCTCTGACCGGCGGAGAAGCGGTGTCCAAAGCGCGTCGATTCGTGATATCGTAGCGCCAAGGCGGCTTTAGCGTCACCTTCCTCCATCATCGCGAAACTGCCTGAGAGCTCAGAGCTGCAGCAACAAACTCACCTCCACCCCACATCGCCACACCGACCCTCACCACATTTCGTCTCTGAGCACACCCCGCCCGCTCAAGACGATTCGCTAGCTTGAATAGTCCACGCCTGCACCGTGGCTTTCGGCAGCGCCTCACTCCACCACGCCGCTTTACACATTATCTTCCGCAACCACAGCTCCTTGGACATTCTCTACCCCGCTGTGTCTCCTCTGGGTAGCACGTGAGATAGCCAGCCCCGAAACGGCAAAGCACGCTCTACGATCGACCCAGCGCCTTTTCTGAACATTTGTCGTTTCTAGAAAAGGTAGTCGCAGCCTGTATCACGACAACTCTCACTACTGCGCGGACATTGACGAACCACATACTGTCAACTCGCCACACGTCATCATAGAATACAGTAAAAGGACTGCATGTGAGAAAAGTCCGCCTTCCGAGCGCCCGGCGCAAACATGAAGATCAAGAAGCAGGCTACATCGCGGCATGAGTCCACTCTGGTAGGCAAACCACCTTTTCATCTGCCATGTCGCCACTAACAGCCGCAGTCGTCGATGATAGCTGAATTCGTACGAGCCACAGAGTCCATACCGCTCTACCAACTGCCTGCACATCTTGCCTCGTTCCCAAAACACTGGCCGTTCCCCCGCGGTGACGCATACCACTGGATACCCGTGCTGAATCGCTTCGACCGCATACTGGAGCTTTTCAATCAGGAATATGGCCTGGTAGATGGGCCTCAGACACAGCCTTTCGGGCGCCGGTTACTGCTGAAAGGCGACGCAGAGGAGGGTAGCACAAGCTCGGACCAGACAACTACAGATGCCATTCTAGACACCCTGCACGTGTCGCAAGATGGAGATCGTGAGTTGGTCGAGAACGTTCTCAACTTCACGCGCATGCTGCTAGAGAACTGTGGCAACCGCAGCCTGTACGCCAGCAGCGAGCGTCTAGATAAGCTGCTCAACTCCACATCGACCCCCCTACTCAAAGCCACCCTTCGCCTCGGTCATCGTCTCGCTCAGCGCTTTAGTGCAGCTCGGCAGCGACTGGGATCCGCCAACCTCCACCTCTCGTTGCTTGCAAGTCACTACAACATCAACCTCGACAAGGTCCAGAAGCTCTCTGCTCCATTCTCCAAGGGCCCCGCAGTGTCAGCGCCGATTTTTGGTACACCATCAGGCAAGGGCAAAGACAAGATCGCTGATCGGCGAGGCGATACCGAGAGGATAAGCCCCAGCAACCTGGTCGGGCTGTATGCTTTACCCGATTCCACTCTCAAGCAGGAGTTTGGAGGCGTCGCTCTCTCATACTACGAGCCAACACCGGCAACCGAGGAGGCCACCTCAAAGCCAACAGCCACAGATCCGCCAACTACACCAACACCCATCCGAAGAACGTCAAACATGGGCCCGAACCGCACCCCTCGCCAGCCTCAATCGGCGCCCACGACTGACTCCCCTACAACACCTGCATTCACACCTGGCAATCCCAGCAGCAAGACTACAGGCCCGAAGACGTTCGAATTATCCGCCGAGAAGGTTTCAAGTAGCGATCTGCACCAGCTCATCAAACAGGGACTTGCCGATCTGCCCGACAGCGTGCACTACGAATTTCTACACAAAGTCCGAACTGCCAAATTGCTTGCTGCTGGGAAGACGGGGCGTGACGACGCAATCGCCCTTCGCATGCTCGCTATTGCCAATTCTGGTTACGTGTACGGTGAGAAAGAGTTCCATGCCAAGGTCGGTCAGCAAGATGCCGACGAGCCACGTCGTCTGCAACTGGCATACCAGCTCTCTGAATTGGTACATCCACCCAGTAATGGAGAGCGTGGCATCTCCACCGAGCTGCAAACATTCGTCCTCGGCGCTTTAGAGGCCTTGGCCAAACACAAGGGCAAAGGTGCTGACATCTGTACCGCTTTGAGTGTCAACGTTAACCATGGTGTGCTCTTCTATCTGGTGCGCAAGCTTGTAGCTGGTCTGGGTACAGAGACGCCTGCTGCGGACTACCTAGAAGAAGATCAATGGCGTGATGCTTTGTTCTCCTTGCTCAACACACTTCCAGTTTCTCAACAACGGACTGGGGAAGGTATGGTCTCTGCAGGCTTACTCGAGATTCTGGTCGAGGCTCTCAAGCTACGCACGGAGAAGGCTGAACGCAACCATCCCAAAATCCTCAAATTTCCTCGACACTTTTGTATACAATTTGCGGGATGCCTTCCAAGCTCTGGTCAACGCCAAGGGTCTTGACATCATCGCCGATATGATGCAGTATGAGGTCGACATTGCCAAAAAGCTCGCAGAGGATAACAAAGGCATGCCCCAAGAGTATAAGACGACAATTGACGGACTATCAAGTCCCCTTCTATCATCAGCAGACACTTCGATGGCTCTTCAAGTTTTTGAACCACATGATGGGCCACACTGGCACCAACAATGATCGTCTTATGCGGACTTTGATTGACTCGGCACAGCTGCTGACGGGGCTGCGAACTGTTCTCTCCAATGCGCGCATCTATGGTTCGACAGTATGGAGTACCGCCGTCCTCATCTTGACCAGTTTCATTCATAATGAGCCAACGAGTTATCAAGTCATTGCTGAAGCCAATTTGAGTGCAGCCTTCTTGGAGAGTGTAGCTGGTGAACCCGCAGCAGAATCACCAGAGGCTCTTGAGGAGAACAACGGCCATTCAGACACCGTTCCGAATCGCACGTATGCTCCGCGGGTGCCTGGAGAGCCTTTGGCCGCTGGGATTCTTCCAGTAGCTGAAGCTATATCAACTCTTCCTCCCGCATTTGGCGCCATTTGCTTGGCAGAATCTGGCATGAAATTGTTCCAATCCTCGACTGCACTGAAGCGATTCTTCGAGATCTTTGAGAGCCCAGAGCACATCAAAGCGCTTGATGCAGACACGGAGATGCCCACCATGATCGGAAACTCTTTCGACGAACTTGTCCGTCACCACCCGCCACTGAAAGCCCGTGTTCTCTCCTGCTTGAGCGAATTAATTGCACGTGTCGTGCACCTATGTGCCGAAAGAGCAGAGAAAGAAGGCATCGGTGCCAAACTCTGGGTCGAAACCGCCGAAGGACAATTGATTGTTGCTGGTGGTCGCCAAGCTCTGTCTGGATCACAAACGCATCGTCGAATCGTACCACAACCCGATGCGACAGGTAATGATATCGTGATGCAAGACACCGATGAAGAAGCAACCACCGGCTCTGTCATCGAAGCAGTGACCGCCGAACAAGTCACCGAGACAGAGGATAGCACCAAGGGCCCCACTACTGGCCAATACATCCGCGTCCTTTGCCGTTTTCTCTCTGGCTTCTTCTCGAACCATGCCATGTGTAGCGCGTACATCGAGGCCAATGGCGTAGAGTCTATTCTGGACATTTCCAGTCTCGCTTGCCTGGACCCGAGGTCTAATGAGAGTCGCAGCATGACTGAGGAGTTCAGCAGAGTTGTGCAAGTATTGGTTGAGCAAAAGCCACACATTGCTGTACCTTCATTGATCAAGCGTACTCAACAAGCCTTGGAACATCTAGAACCTATGCTTGATCACACAGGAGCTCAGGCTTTCTTCGCGCCCTTCACCAGTGCTGGCACAGCACGGGATGATGGCAACTTGCATAACGGAACCGAATACGTCAAATCGTTAGTATCTGCGTTCACACTTGTCGGTGCTATGACCTTGACCTTCCAGAGTCAGATGTACAACGCGCGCGGAGCACACAGTCTGTCCAGTCAAGTCAACCTCGCGGACATGTACGCGTGCTTGGTTGTACAGTCTCGGGAAGCTTCACAGGAGCTGTGTCTGGGAAGAGCTTTCTCTGCAGAGGAATATGCCTGCTGAATGGGAGAAAGCGACGCGTGTCAAAAGTACAGGTTTTGGCAATGCTGAAGCCGACCTGGTCTTCCGTATGGGCACCAGTGATAGACCATCTGAGACTGCTGCGCCATCGACCACGGAAGACTCTAGCAGTGGCGATGCAGCTGCGCCCGAACCTTCGGTTGCGAAAACTTCTGTTCTGAGCCAGGAGAGCGCACAGTTCAAGAACACTCAAATTCTTCGGAACTTGCTGAGCAAGATTCCAACAGAGATTGCGCCCTTTTGCCAGTCCCTTGGAAAACTCCTCTTGTTTCGTCGCAGTCTCGAAGCATACCAACGACAATGTGCAACAGTCGTTTCGGACCAGCTTGCGCAAGCCGTGATTGATCAGCTGCAGTATCGTGGACCGCAAGAGTCGGATTCTGCCGAGGATCGCTACGCCTACTGGGTAGTCATCCTTACATCTTTGTCACAGCTTATGATCGATGCGAACCTGGACCGCCCGCAAGCTTTGACCCTACTTCTAGTTTCCTTCCGAAACTTGGGTGGCTTTGAAGTTTTGGGCGACATATTAGGCAAGTTCTATCAATCTGCGCTTGAGGTCACTCAAAAGCAGGGTGAAGATGCAAACGAGGAGTCCCAGCGCTTGCTCAACTTGTCCCTCGGCGGTATAAAGATCATCTTAGCGTTCTATTCGCAAATCACAAGCTTCAAGATCATTGGAGAGTCACAGCAAACCTCCACGATGCAGAGTCGGCCAGATAGAGACCGAGAGCGCGCAGATTATTTCTCGACTGCACAGTTCCTGGTCGAGCTTCGCTTCGCTGTTATCAAGCCAGTCGAGAAGATATGGAATTCAGATCTGATGGACAAGGCAACTACGTCCATTGTGAAGACTTCCATCAACATTCTGAAGTCTGTTCTAGACTGTGATGGGGAGCACGGTGCCTATGCGACTGCCGACAAGATTCCGAAGCGCAGCAAACCTATCATCAAGCCTTGGACACCGCGCAACGCGGGATACATACAGCAACTGAAGGACGCCGACTTTTCCGAGAGCTTGGCCGAGGAGGCTCTGTACCGTTGTTGCGACAATCTCAACATGGCGCGTGAGTACTGCCAAAACCAGGCTCGTCCACAGTCTTCGCGAAATCCGATTCCGCAGTACGAACTCGAAGCGCGTGGGCCGCCATCGTCCTCACCAAGCCGAGCCGAAGTTGTTGTGCCTGAGCCAACGGACAGTGTCAGCATGTCCTCGAGCGATAACACCCAGGATGATGAGGGGTCGGAAGCTCCAGACACTCAATCAATTGAGATGGAGGACGTCAGTTCACAAGACGAGACAGGTGAACCTTCTGGAACGCCTGTGCCCGACAGTCGAACAGATGCTTCAGGCCCTACGCCACATGATGCTCTGGCGTATCAAAAGAGAATGCGTGCTGGAAACATGGCAGAGGCTGTCGCCCTGGAAGATCTCGACAAGGCTCGAACTGAGCTTCGGCAAACCCTAGTTGACCGTTCTCTTGACATCCTCAACTCCCATGATGATGTCACGTTCGAGTTGGCGGATCTCATAACCGCAGCGGTTGCAAAGGCCGCCGATCCAGGCTCGATGCGCAATGAGATAGGTACTACGCTTGTTCAGTCGCTGATCTCGCTACAGTCTGAAGACGACTTCCGCTCACAGGGCAAAAAGATTTCTGCTCTCAGCGCATCTATTGGCTTTGGTTCTTCAAGAGAAAGACTTTTACGACGTCATTGTTGATGAGTTGAAGGATAACTTCGTCACGTTGCTGGGTTTCGTGAAGATATTTCCTGACCAACCTGCCGACGAGTCTTCCCCTTGGATCGGCCAAGTGTTATTGATCATCGAGAAACTACTAGCGGAAGATCAGTTGCCACAACAAATTACCTGGACGCCGCCTACTGGAGACTCTACTGAGCCAATCTCAGCTGACCAATTACCGGAGCCTATTGTTGGTGTTGACGAGAAGAACCAGCTGTTTGATGCTATCATGGAGATGCTACCGCGCATTAGCAAAGACGAGTCGCTTGCCTTGTCAGTGACGCGTGTTCTGGTCATGCTGACCCGCACGCGCAAGATTGCAGCTCGCCTGGCAGAGAAGCGCAACATTCAGCGACTCTTTTTGATGATCAAGCAGCTTGCGGGCATTACCAATGAAGGTCTGCGCAGTGCTCTCATGATTGTTCTTCGCCACATGATTGAAGACGAAGCGATGATCAGACAAATCATGGGCACGGAGATTCAACAAATGTTCGAGTCGCGCGATCGTAGGCAAACTGACACGACTGGTTATACTCGTCAAATGTACGCACACGCTGTCCGCGCTCCAGAACTCTTCGTAGAAGTCACCAATGAGAAGCTGCAGCTCGCGCGCTTCGATCCCAATCAACGACCACAAACGCTCATTCTCAAGAGGGAGGAGGCACCATCTGCTGAAGCTGACGCTTTGCCTGGAGCCACAACTGGGCCTGTCGATGCCCCCGTTGAAGAAGACCGCCCGAAGGAGACTATCGAACCCAAACCCCTCCTTGAGCGGACCAAGACCGCGGATCTCAAGGTTCCGATGGTCGAGAACTCTGATGGAGTTATACACTACCTTCTTTGTGAACTGCTTGCCTACAAGGAAATTGACGACACGCCCGAGCCTGCGAAGACAAGTGAAGCAACACCCGAGGTTTCAGGGAGTGAGCAAGCGGCGCCAGAGGCGTCATCATCAGCTGTTACCACAACTCCGGAACTGAGTAAGCCAGAAAAGCCGGTGTTCAAAGCCGATACGCATCCCATTTATATCTACCGATGCTTCCTTCTCAAGTGCTTGGCAGAACTACTCCAGAGTTACAACCGCACCAAGATTGAGTTCATCAGCTTCTCAAGGAAGGCTGATCCTTACACTACGACTCCCTCGAAACCGCGTTCGGGTGTCTTGAATTATCTGCTGAACACCCTGGTGCCAGTCGGCACACTCAACCACGAGGGTGATCTTGCGTTCAAAAAGAAACTGGCCACCTCGAATTGTGCAATTGACGTCGTTGTCTCACTTTGCCACAAGACTGGAGAATATACTGTTCCGAAGGCCGAGGCCCAGCAATCTCCGTACGCAGAAACCGAGCAAGACTTGTTGTTTGTGCGCAAATTCGTACTGGAACATGCCCTTAAGGCCTTTAGAGACGCCAATGCTTGGGACGAACCTCTCGACATGAAGTATTCGCGACTACTCGGCATTTCTGACATCTTCTCCCGCATGATCTCTCAGCGCTCCAATGGGGAGATGCTGACTCAGAATGCTGAGTTGACACCAAATCTCAAGCAAATGGCGAAGATCATGTATGAGAAGAACTTCATCACCATATTGACTACTGCCATCTCAGACATTGATCTCAACTTCCCGAACGCCAAGCGCGTCGTCAAGTACATTCTGAAGCCTATGAAGTGGCTGACTTATGTCGCTATGGACTTGAGCATGCACTACGACACTTCATCAGCACCAGATTCGGCCGACGAGTACGAGATTTCCACAGCATCTGATGACGATTTAGTCGACACCGGGCGCGAAGAGACCCCGGACCTTTTCCGTAATTCGACTTTGGGCATGTTTGAGATGCCACACGACTCTGCATCAGAAGATTCCGAGGATGAGGATGGCGAGGAGATCATGTATGATGACGCGTACGCTGATGACATGGAATACGACGAGGACGAGCCAGGAGATAGAGATGAGGTTGTCTCTGACGATGATGAGGACATGATGGATCCGGATCTTGGAGATATCGGCCCGATCGAGGGTATGCCTGGCGACATCGAGATTGAAGTAGAAATGGGTGGTGACGAAGATGGTATGGGTTTGGATTCTGACGACAATTCTGAAGATGATGAGGGAGATGATGAGGAAGATGACGATGATGAAGACGATATGGATGATGACGATGATGACGATGACATGGACGACGATGAAGCCATGGAGGCTTTAGAAGCACTTGAAGAGGTCACGGGCGATGACGAAAACGCGAGTCTCGGTGATGATCAAGAGGACGACTGGAGTGATGATGCAGGCGACTTTGGCATCATTAATGGAGAAGGCAATCTTCCCCCTGGCGCACTCGATGGGATTGTTCTTGAATCCGGGACTAGAATGATAGACGAGAGAGGACACATGGCTGGATTCCTCGGTGAGGAAATGGGAGAAGAAGGTGCATTGTGGGAACTGATATTACTTTGACTTTGCTAACTCGTAACACAGATGATGAGGAAGGAGACGAATTCGACGACGAGGACATTCACTACGACGTTGAAGCCGAGGATGATGACGACGACATGGCTGACTTAGGCGCATGGACAGGCGGTTGGGATGAACCCGCGCCACCAGCACATCGTCATGGCCATCGACTGAGCCCATGGATGTTTCCAGCTGGACCAGGTGACCGCATCCTGGTACCTGCATATCGTTCCCATCGTCCAGGTGCCGGCCCACGCGTGACAGACGATGGCATCAACCCTCTCCTTCAGCGTGGTGGTCGTTCCTCTGGTCGCGGTACCGAAGGTCCATTCAGAAATGAGGGTATGAGTGATTGGGTCCACGCCATCGAAAATCGTGGGCCACGTGTCTTCCCATCTGACAGTCCTGTCTCGTTTATCAGCAATCTTTTGAACGCCATGAGTCAAGGCAATGGTCCGGTATTGCATCAGGCTGGAGGTGCATTGCACCTCTCGTTCAACAGCGTACCCATGGGTATACCCCATCCGTTCGATTCGGGATTGCGCCGCGAAGCCAATCGCATGCGTGAAATGTCACGTTCTGCGCGAGAAGATCCACATTCGGCTATCACTTTCGTCAAGGCTAGTACCAGCCAGCGTTGGCAAGAGGAAGCCAGATTGCTCTATGGCCCGAATGCTATCGAGAAGGGTTCGCGCGTCGTCAACTCAATTCTCAAGGTCATGGTGCCCCCTGCCATGGAGGCAGCCAAAAAGCGCCAGGAAGAGCGAGAGGCGGAGGCGGCTCGCAAGGCCAAAGAAGAACAAGCGCTGAAAGAGCAGCAGGAGCGTGAAGAACGCGAAGCCAAAGAGAAGGAAGAGCGTGAGCGACAAGAGCGCGAAGCTGCCGAGGCAGCAAGTCGTGCAAACGAGCAGACTGCGGAACCTCAGGCAGCGGATGAAACTGCATCTGCAACACAAGCTCAAGCTATGGAGGGTGTGGAAGCAGGTGCAACAGCTCCTGAAGAGCCAGCGGAACCGTCTGAACCTGCAGCAGACACTCGTCCTCGGATTATGACAACACTCAGAGGCCACGAGTACGATATTACCGACTTGGGCATAGATCTGGAGTATCTTGATGCCTTGCCAGAAGAGCTTCGAGAGGAGGTCCTGATGCAGCAAGTTGCCGAGCGCAGACAAGAAGAACGCGCCCAGAGGCAGCAACAACAGCAAGCACAGCCACAGCAAGCTGCCGCTGAGCCTGCTGCTCCATCTGGCGATCAACCTACGGACATTGATGAACAGTTCCTAGCAGCTCTACCTCCGGAGATCCGGGAGGAGCTTCTGCAGCAGGAAGCAGCAGAGAGACGCCGCCGCGAACGCGAAGAGAACCGTCGCCGCAATCAGACGGGTGGTGTCGCTCCACAAGCTGAAGACATGGACACTGCCAGCTTTCTTGCATCGTTGGATCCTACTTTGCGAGCGGCAGTACTCATGGACACTGATGAAGATACGTTGCGGCAGCTACCGCCCGAAATCTCCGCCGAAGCTAGAGCTTATGGAGGTGATCGTCGTCTAAACCAGTTCAATGAGTATGGCTACCGTCGTGGAGACAGACGTGGTCAACAGGAAGATGCGACACAAAAGAAGAAGGCCCGACCTTGTGTTCAAATGCTCGACAAAGCAGGCGTCGCAACACTATTAAGGCTTATGTTTATCCCACAGCAGGGCAGCGCGAAAACCAGTCTCAGCTCGATTCTGCGCTACGTGTGCGAGAACCGTCAGAATCGCGCCGAGGTCATTAGCATTCTACTTTCCATCCTCCAAGACGGTAGTGCAGATGTCAATGCAGTGGAACGAAGCTTTGCTCAGCTATCAATTCGGGCAAAGCAGCCTCAGCAACCTGCAGATAAGACACCCAAATTATCGCGAAAGAATGGATCCTTGTCCATCAATGCGGATGTCTCCCCGCTCATGGTTGTTCAGCAATGTCTCAATACGCTCACACAACTTTGCGACAAGAACCCTGCCGTCTGGCAGTTCTTTCTTACCGAGCATGAGACTGGAGTTGGCTTCAAGAATCGCGGTAACCGCAAAGGCAAAGCCAAAGACACCAAAGACGCCAAGGCTACACGGTTCCCAGTGAACGCACTGCTTACCTTGTTAGACCGCAAACTCATCGTCGAGAGCTCATCCATTATGGAACAGCTAACTGCCTTACTCAAACACATCACACAGCCTTTGCACAGCTTGAAGAGTGACAAGGACAAGGCCAAAGATGAGGCAGAGAAACAGACCGATTCAGCAAATATACCCGGTCATGCTATCGACGTCGCACCCAACGTTGAGCAGTCTGCCTCCACTTCGGAACCTCAGACTGGAGTGCAAGATACGGAAATGACCGCTACCTCAGAAGCCGCGGGCCAACCAACCGACACCGCCACTGAAGGCGAAAGCAGCACTACCACTGCGAAGGATACGGACCCTAAGCCCGAGGACGACAAGTCCAAGAAGCATCGTCCGCTGATACCTCCGGAGATCCCTGAGAATAATTTGCGCCTCGTTGCCAAAATCCTCGCTGCACGAGAATGCAACAGCAAGGTGTTCCAAGAGACGCTGTCCGTCATCAGCAATTTGTCGCCCATTCCTGGCGCAAAGGAAATATTTGGCCACGAGTTACTTGGGATCGCCAAAGACCTGGCGCGGTCAACATTGGACGATCTTGCAAGCCTGACCGTGCAGGTTTCGAAGGCAGACTCACCGACAGACGTTCAAGGCATCGCGCTTGCCAAGTTTTCACCAGCAAGCTCGGATCAGACCAAACTGTTGAGGGCACTCACCGCGCTGGACTACCTTTTTGACCCCTCGCGTGACAGTAAAGATAAGCCAGAAGCTCGTGCGGAGGCTCTGGAGCCTGCTCAGAAGGAAGACATATTGCTATCTCTGTACGAAGATGCCGCCTTTGCACCTTTGTGGGAGAAGCTGAGTGGGTGTCTGACGGTCATACGCCAACGCGGAAACATGCTCAACATCGCCACAACGCTGCTACCTCTGATTGAGTCGCTGATGGTGGTCTGCAAGAACACCACTCTCAAGGACGTCCCTCTGGCAAAGATGCTTCCCAAGGAGTTTGCGCTGTCAAGCCCGCCTCCAGAGAACAAGATGGAAAACCTATTCTTCAACTTCACAGAGGAGCACCGCAAGATATTGAACGATCTCGTTCGCCAGAATCCCAAGCTCATGAGCGGCACTTTCTCGCTCCTGGTGAAGAATTCAAAGGTGTTAGAGTTTGACAACAAGCGCAACTACTTCAATCGGAAGCTTCATTCCAGGAGCGGCGATCGCCAACCCCACCCGCCTCTACAGCTTGCTGTCCGTCGAGATCAAGTCTTCCTGGACTCGTTCAAGTCTCTCTACTTCAAGTCCGCCGATGAAATGAAGTACGGAAAACTCAGCATCCGCTTTCACGGTGAAGAGGGTGTCGACGCCGGTGGTGTGACTCGTGAGTGGTTCCAGGTCATCTCGCGGCAGATGTTCAATGCAGACTACGCCCTCTTTGTTCCTGTCGCGTCTGATCGCACAACATTCCACCCCAACCGCCTCAGCTCCATCAACCCTGAGCATCTCATGTTCTTCAAATTTATCGGGCGCATCATTGGTAAAGCACTGTATGAGGGCCGTGTTCTTGATTGCCATTTCAGTCGTGCCGTATACAAGCAGATCATGGGCAAGCAAGTGAACTTGAAAGATATGGAGACACTAGACCTTGAGTACTACAAGTCACTAGAGTGGATGCTGAACAACGACATCACGGACATCATCACAGAGACATTCTCCGTAGAGGTTGAAGCCTTTGGTGAGATGCAGGTCGTGGACCTCATCGACAATGGCCGCGAGATTCCAGTCACCGAGGACAACAAGCACGAGTACATCCGCCTCATCACCGAACATCGTCTCACTGGCTCGGTACGCGAACAGCTCGACCACTTCCTCAAGGGCTTCCATGACATTGTACCTTCAACACTCGTGTCCATCTTCAGCGAACAAGAGCTGGAGCTGCTCATCTCTGGTCTGCCTGACATCAATGTCGACGACTGGAAGAACAATACTGAATACCACAACTATACTGCCGCCTCACCTCAGATCCAATGGTTCTGGCGTGCAGTACGCACATTCGAGAAGGAAGAGCAGGCCAAGCTGCTACAGTTCGTCACCGGTACCTCCAAGGTGCCTCTCAACGGCTTCAAAGAACTTGAGGGTATGAACGGCTTCTCCAAGTTCAACATCCATCGGGATTTTGGCAGTAAAGATCGTCTACCATCTAGTCATACATGCTTCAACCGTAAGCCTCCTCTCTACTTCCCATTGCCTCAAACAACGCTAACAATATGACAGAGCTCGATTTGCCCGAGTACGAAACCTACGAAGATCTCCGCAAAGCACTCTACACCGCCATGACTGCTGGAGGCGAGTACTTTGGTTTCGCTTAAATACATCATCTCTACCACCAGACTGTACATCAAAATTCTAACGACATTTCTTCATGTTTCACGATAGCACGGCACGCATTGCAGGCGCTCGAGTATACCTGGCTAGCAAAGGCGTATGTGCATGGAGGATATTTTACCTTGGTGTATGATTAGATTCAAAGCGGCATCGGCATGGATGGTGGCTGGGAGTGCAGGCCTGGCTGTTCCGGAAGTGTGCGCTGGACGCGCTAGGGGATGACAAGGGACGTGTGTGGGTAGCAAAAATACAAGCATAGATTGTGCTTAGATCTGATGTCCTGATGCGTGATGAATAAATTTTACAACGGCAATTGAGTGCACATCTATCTAAGAACCGGCCACCTAGTCGACTTTGCCGAACACACATAAATATGGTGATCTGCAATTACAGCGCTCCTCCCCTCCTTCCGGTGTCCTCTAGCCTTTGCGCGCAAGGTTTACGTATTTCCACTTTATTCATGAGTGCAAAGTACACATAGCACAAAATTTGAAATGCATTAGATGCTCGCACTTCGCAAATGCAAAGAATTCATTCATTCGTCACTTTAGTCTCATCTATTTATGTCTCAAGCATGCATCTATAATGGCGGATACTTGCAGGCACTCTTCGTCTCGCATCTTGTTTGTGAATACTTGAATCGATGTTGGGGCGCCATCGGTCAGTTCAGGTTCATCTGCCACACCAAATGTCAGCGCAATTCGACTACAGTCATGAAGACAACTTACAAGCTGGAGCTACCTGTCCAGGGCCAGCCGTCATCGGCTCGGGATCAAGCTCTTTCGACGCCTTGCCGAAAGGAATAATAACCGCTGGGTACTGCTTTGGTGTCAGCAATCTTTGCTCCAATCAAGTGATGATCGTACGAAGAGCGTGAAGACTTACATCCAAGAGTGTTCAAGAAAAGCGTGTACGGTGGAATTCCATACATGTCATGTCGTATCGCCGTGTTCTGCGCACCCGGTCCAAACACACCATCAAGTCGCTCCTCTTTCCAGATTGCTCGCCAGTCTTCGGCGATGGCGTGCCTCTTCACGTTGAGAGCGGCAATCCGGGCAGTGCCTTGCAAGCTGGCGATGTCTGCGCAGAAGTCGGACTTGAATCTCTCGTACGCTTTTCCGCCCTCGATGATTGAATTGACCAAGGGCTCACCACTCGCTTCTATGTGGGTGAAAGATAGTTCATCGAGACCAAAGTATTCCCATGCGACCGCGAGAGCGTCGGCGACGTGTGCACGAGCCGCGGGTATGGGGATAATTTGGTGGCCTTGTGCTTCCAGGAGTTTCGCAGCATTTGCCAGTGCTCTCTTCACGGGTGGGTGTAGTGGGAACACAGGATCCTCGGAGATCAGTCCAAGTCGAAGTTTCGCAGATGGCGCGGGAGGTGGCAGCTGTCGCCATGGAACGTCGAGCGCCGTGGAATCGTGAAGCGCCGGCCTTGCTGATAAGACGGTACGCGATAAAATCTCGAGTGCGTGTATGTCGTTGGCGATCGGTCCGGCAGAAGGAAGGAAGAAGTCTAGACCGGGTGAGGCTGGTGAAGCCTGGCCTCCGTCAGGGATGCGTGAGGTTGTAGGCTTGAAGCCATAAGTCCCGCAACATAGTGAAGGAATGCGAATTGATCCTGCGATATCTGTTCCAATTCCAAGTGGCGAGCCTCTGAATGAAACGAGCGACCCTTCGCCACCGCTGGAACCACCTGCAGTAAGGCTTGTGTTGTGCGGGTTCAATGTCCGCCCAAAGATGTTGTTTTCCGAGTCAGCGGTCATAAGTGTCAGCGGGATATTGGTTTTGACGTAGATGACTGCACCAAGCTCGATCAGAATGTCGATCAATGGTGAGTTCTTGTCTGAAACTCGATCCAGGAAGGACACAAAGCCGATAGTAGCTTGTGAACCTTTGATCTGGAATCCATCCTTGACGCTAATTGGAAGCCCATGAAGAGGGCCAACAATACGGCCCTGTGCTCGCTCGCTGTCGAGAAAGCGGGCACGCTCCTCTGCCTCGGGGAAATATGTCTCTGTGAGACAAGACAACTAGCAATTACATTAGCTAGAGATACTTGCCAGCAGTTCGATGTGCCAAGGTTTCGAAAAGGTTCCGTACCAGTTGCTGCGCCAGCGCAGCTCTTTTTGAAAAGGCCAATGTGACTTCGAGGGCGGAAAAGACGCCGTCTCTCAGCTTGTTCAACAACTCTTCCACTGTGAAATTCTCGGTGATTTCTATTTCTTTGTCGCTCATGATGCCCGACTTGCGCGGAATGTCCAGCTCAAGTATGCGATTGGAATGTTCTGCGAGCGGCTTCTGTAGCGTCTCCGTGACGGCGGCTGGAAGTCGCCATTGTTTCGGAATCTTGTTTAATGAAGATTGCTGCTTCGCAGCGGCTTTTTCTTGCCAAGTTGAAGAAGCCATAGGAAAGGTATGAACAAAATTGGAATTGTTCTGTCGAGGTGGAAATGGACAGGCGCGGTATATGACCTAGCTGCTTTGTAATTTGGACACTTGGGAGCTGTATAGCATAGCAATAGCAGAGTTCAACTGCCGCTTCACTTCCCGCGCCGGCTTTTACAGGCGCTCTCTTGTACAAGGTTGTACGGTATCTCGATGATAAGACACAGCTACGGTCGCATGAAGCCGTCTGGGGTCGCGAAGTGTGGGGTAAGCGACCGCCTTGGCAGATGCGGCTGTACTGTCGCATGGGCATGCCGGATCTGGCGTAGTTTCTTTCACGATATGCCGGCAAGCAGGGATTTACCATGCGTGGTCGTGATAGTCTTTCTTGTGCAAAATGCTTCTCGATATGCCGGAGCTCCATGCCGCTGGTTCATGTGACCAGATACCAGGAATTACCTGAGCGATATCGCATGGCTGAGACCTAAAGATACAGCTGCCGTGCGACATTTGTCCACGGGTTCATTCCTCCCGTTACCCTTATCGCCCGCTTATCAACATAAAGTTCTGGGCTCGCGCGTACTCGCGTATTGCAACAAAGCCCGAGCTCTGCCACATTAGCTTCGGCCTCATGTTAAGGGCTGTGTACAAATGACCCTGAAGCCCGTGGCTTGGACCATCCAAGGCTTTTTTGGAGACTACCAGATTGTCGGGAAGAGACGTGGCTACTCATCTCGACAAACTTCATGTCCTCCGGCCACAAAGCACGGACAATTATTGGATGGAAATCGTTGTCGCGACGATCTCTCGCGAATGTGTAGAAGATATTTTCGGCCGTAGGAGAAGGAGTCTTGGAAAGAAGATTCCAACGAAATTCCAATATCTATCCCTGTCGGATGGACTTGCCTGATCGGGCCGCCGTTGTGGCTTATCTTTTGCGTACGCACCGCCCACGTCTCTTTCTCAAGGATTCGCGAAGAATTTATGCGAAGTAACACCTTTTATGTGAGACCGATGTCTGTGTTGCGGCCGCTAACGCGTCGCTAGCTCGTGAGAACGGAAGCCGCGCTCAGACGGCGAGCAAGCCGGCATGCACCTTGCCACATAATTGGCCTGATACGTTTCAAAGGCCCGACAGGTTTCCCCTCATTTTACCCACACGCTTATCAAGAACGGACATGAGACGTTCCATGCCAAAAAGGTTGGTAGCGGAAGCGTAGGGACTTGGACATGCACTCTCCTCTATATGTACGACCAGATGCGCGTGAGTTGAAGACAGCATCTCATCGCATCATTGTAATTCATCCGCTGCAACCTATTCGAGACGTGTTGCCTTCTCAAGCATCGACATTCTTCTAGTACGCGTTGTTCTAAAGGGGCTCAACACATAGTGCGACAATGAGCAACCCGCCCACCCACAGCTGGAAGAGGATAGCACCTTCTGGGCGCCTGGTACTGTGAGACTGGAGAAGTGTAAGATCTCGCGCTATACCGCTAATATGACATACTGATGATATGTTCACAGTGTCAGATGAGGCACCAAGGCTCATCCTCCAGCCTGTACCAACCTCTGACCCCGATGATCCGCTGAATTGGACCCACGGCACGCAAAACGTTGAACTATGGACTCGTATGTTTCTACGTACTCTGGACTTTTGTGCAACTCGACATTGGCTTCACTGCTTGGGGCCCTATGCAGCAAGAGCTCATGCTCAGTGTCGATCAGCTGAACGCCAGCGCCGCAATGAACTATGGCGGACTAGCCGTGGGATGCATCTTTTTCATTCCCCTAGTCCACAAGCACGGAAGGCGGTTATTGTATCTGATTAGCTCCGTCCTGCAACTGGCCTCGGTCATATGGCTGGCCAAAACCAACAACTTCGGCGACTTGATGGGCAGTAACCTTCTCGCAGGACTTGGCGGTGCCATCAGCGAGACAGTTGTCCAAATTACCATCGCAGATATCTTCTTTGTCCATCAGCACGGAACCATGAACCGGATGGTACTTGATCTTCACATCAATTGGTGCTTTTCTTGGCCCCGTAGCTTCCGGAATACGTCGTCAAGTCGCAAGGCTGGAGATGGATCTGGTGGTGGTGTGTGATCTTTCTGGTTCTCAATCTGCTCCTCGTCATGTTCCTCTTCGAAGAATCAAAGTACATTCCTGTGCTCAATGGTCATGGAGCGCCTCAAATGACCGGATCGCTTGATGAAGGCGAAGGCAACGACACGCAAAAGCCTGCAAAGCAAGATGACGATAGTCACCAAGACCCAATGGAGAGGATACAATCAAGGATCGACACTACCATGCCTCGGAAGACGTATCGCCAAAGGATGGCACTATTAACGACTACGTCAGGACCCATCAAGCAACACTTCTGGCAGCCGGTTGTCCTTCTCTTCACTTTCCCAGCTGTGGCATTTGCAGCTGTCACCTATGGCACAATTTTGGCATCTTTCGCCATTCTAACCTCGGTACAAGCCATCTATCTGCTTCAGCCACCATACAATTTCGGTTCGGAAGGCGTAGGGCTCATGAACGTTGCGCCGTTCGTTGGCGCTTGTATCGGATTCTTCTTTGGTGGTTACTTCAACGACAAGTTGATTGTGTGGTTATCAAAACGTAATGGTGGAATTTACGAGCCAGAACAGCGACTTTGGGTATCTCTGCCGTCCATTGTGCTGCTTCCAGGGTCGATCATAATGTTTGGTGTTGGACTGTCCCATGTGAGCAGCTGCATATTCAGGTCAAATCGGTACGACCAGCTAACATCCGATACAGGGCGCTCATTGGGCCGTTTTGGCTGTTGCTTTCGGTATCTTCGGCTTCAATTTCCTCCTGGTAAACGACATTGCTTTGGCATATGTCACCGACTGTTATCAAGAGGTAAGTTTCCCTGAGGATCTTTCCCTCACTCTCCACATACAACAACCATGCTAACGAGTGAATATCGCAGCTTGTTGGAGATGCTCTTGTTGGTGTCGTATTCATTCGAAACGTGCTCTCTGTTGTTGTACTTTTCTCGCTCACGCCATGGACCAACGGTATGGGAATACAGAATGTGCACATTCTGGTTGCATTCATTATTTTTGCGGTACTCCTGCTTCCCATTCCGCTACTTATTTGGGGCAAGAAAGCAAGGATGGCAACCGCAGTGCGATATAGGGAGATGGCGATGCGACAGCCCTCTCACCGTACGTTGCCAGAATAGTCGTAAAATCAGCTTTTGACTCGAGCGACGGAATGTTGACGGATGCATTTGGTGCAGTCGTTTGGCTCGTTGGTCATATGGGGGGTACTAGTGGAGATTACGATGAGCTCTAGCAATTTCTCGATCGAGATCTATAGCAATACTACACAAAATCCGATCTTTGGTTCATGAAAACCTGTCCTTGAAACTGCAACCACGTGAGACTATAGTTACCGGAAGAATGTTATCGTATTAACAAGCTCACAATAATGCCTGCCGTTTGAGTTTGCAACAGCCGCACCGCTCTTGGCGTGAAGTAAAATGCAATCTCGATCACATACCCATCTTCTGCAGCCAAGCTTAACACACTCGGATTGCAGTCGCGTTAGTAGCTTGATAGTGTTGATCAAACACACCCAGAGCTACCATACCAAGGGGTGTACTTATCGCTCTAGTTTAGCCTCATCACTGGGTGTCATACCATCTGGTGGGCTTCCGAGTATTATTGGTGGTTTCTAGAGGGTCTTGCATGTATTGTGTACAGCAGTATTGCTAGCCTGTGTTCGAATATAAACATGGAGCTCCACTGTATCGTCTCTGCCAATGTTTAAACATTGCTTCTGATTCTATACACAACCATGGAGTGCTGAAGACAGGCCCTCTTTTCTGATGTGAACAAGTCCCTGAGGATGTTTACGGCACATGCGACGGGCCGCACCCAGATGCAGCCTCTTGTGGTCTCGAAACTAATATTAATGCTCATTGCCTAAGTAAAAAGCTTACATTTCTCTTTCGTGATGAAAAGCGTGGTTCCGCTGGTTGGCAATCTTCAGTAGATGTTACATCTACTTGACAAAAGACTAATCCAATCCCATCATCTGTCTTTCTTCCTTGTTCGATAATCTCTACTCCCAATAGGCCAGTGAGGTTGTTGTGGGCTCAGGTTTTGCATGTGCAATTCATCACTGCCTACACGCTCCTTCTGAGTTCCTTTCATCCCAACACTTGGAGTCTTAGTCTGGCCCCAAAGACCCCAAGATCGAAATCCCTGCTCCAAATTTATCCTCCCTGAATGGCTCGCATAGAAAAGAGCGGATGGATGCAGAGTGCACAAGCAACGAAGTCATCATTGCAGGAAACTTGACAACTAACTTTTGTTACGTAAAGGGTGACATCTATACAAAGAAGGACGCATAGCTGTAGCTGGCAAAACGTAGGATTTTGCCAAGGAGAGAAGTTTATTCAGGCCGAGACGGTACTTGAATAGCAGAATCTCGAGGACCCTGGATTGCCGTACCATGGTCGGGGCAAGAACAAGCGAATGTAGTCGCAAATGACGCACTTTTGCCGAGACCCCAGATTGATGGCAAAATAGTCTAACCAGCAAACCATAATATGTGCCAAAATTCGACACATTAGCGTCCGATTACTGTATGAGTAGCGCCATGGCTCGCCTGGAGTACCTGTGGGGGCGCAGGCCGAAGCGGAGGCGCTAGAATCGAGAACCACAACATAGAAGCAATATGAAACAGCAGGAACTCATAAGATTAGGATGAAAACATCCAGCTCACTCTATAAAATCTCGTTCTCTATCCCAATATCACAGCCCGTTGACATTCAAAGGTGTTTTGCGTGGGTTCGGCCAGCGCCGCCACTTCGTTCAGCCTGTACTCGCGATCAGCAGTATTGGAAGCCCTTGCCCTTTCCTTCCAAGACTACTACATCTATCAAATCGTAAGGCCCCTTGTACTCACAGGGTGCCCTGACCCCTGTCCGTAAGGCTATCCACCTAACTGACGCTAGCCCCCAACTTCGCTCCACCACACCAATGCCGATCGTACATCTTTGTACGACCGTGACTGATCATCCACTATCCGCGCCCATACACCATTGGACGGTACTGTCGTGCGAAAATAAGCTTCATAGTAGATCAAGCAATAATACAAATTCAGTCAAGATGGTGTGTAGACCTGTGTGCATCGTGCTGACTTGGAGTGAGGCGGAGTCTTAAAACAGGATGCGGCTGAGCACTGGGATGCCTGATGTTGGCTTCAACTGTGTATCGGTATATCCCCGCAGTTGTATGGATTTCGATTATTCTTTCTCTTCTCTTCATTCATTCATGGCATTAAGTCGTGATCCCGTGAAGGCATGTGGGAGAAGCGTCAAAACACCAGATTCTTGAACGGGATACCACAGGCACGAGACTGCGACATTCAGTCTCTTCACAAATCTAGCGCCAACTCTGACAGTAGTACCACCGACTTTCACAACAGACGTAGTTTCCAAGTTACCTTGGACATGGCAAAGTACTTCAGAAGAAGCGACAGATACAAACACAAGTCCCACGGGAACAGCCAGTCCACAGACTTCGAATATCAATGTCGCTCCAACAACCTCTTCAACACCTTCCCAGACTCCAGCAATCATAACCGACGCGCCCATCTCTTCCTCTCCAAGTAAAACCACAAACCTCACCAGCGGAGCCGTCGCCGGCATCGCCATCGGAGCGTAAATCCCCCATCCATCTCGCCAACACATCCAGCTAACCATCCAACCAGCCTCATCCTCGGCGCCCTATTCGCTTCAATGATAGCATACCTCCTCCACAAACACCGCTCCCAGAACACTTCTGAAGCCAAATACACACCCACCGCCTTCTCCTCCTCCTCCGTGGAGTTGGGGAAGCACACAGAATACACGCGCGTTCCGCAGCCTCCCGCATCTCGCCCTCTCCCCAACAGACTCGTCGGGAACGGAGACATAGATCTCTCCTTGCTACCCGCGCCCGCATCACCCAGCCGAATCCACTCGCGCCTCACATCCCTCTTCGCGCAAATACACACGCACATCACGACGTTTTACAGAGACGTGCCCGCCCCCATCACCCCGAGCATGCACTCCGCCCTCGCCGTGTTTGGCGACCATGTAGCCCCCTTCCTCCAAGACACTCCCGCGCCAACAGCTGTCCTGCAACACGTCCTCGCCGCACACATTCTCCGCATCACAGATCCCGTTGACGGGGAAATATGGCCGCGCGAACTGGTGAGCTTTGACACCCATACCCATACTCACGGAGGAGATGCGATGGCCAAGGCGAGATGCCTGCATCGTCGTTTGGCGGTGGGGTTGTATACTGCTGGTCCCACGTCGGAACGTTTTTCGACGGCGTTGGTGGAGGCGGCGCAGGGGTTTGCGCTGTGTTTTTTTGCCTGGGCGCTTCCCATGGCGCATGAGGCGGAGAGGGAGTCTGACCTTGTACGCGTTATGCAACTTGCGCTTGAGACGAGGGTGTGGTTGTGTGGACAAGAGGAGGAGTATGAGTTTGTGTGGGAGGATGTGGGGAGGAGGGGCGTGGTTGTTGTGCCGAGGGTGAGTGTGCGGGAGCACAGGGGAGGTCGTGTTAGAAGGGCGGGTAGTTCAGATATGAAAAGAAAAAGATGACATGGAGATGAAGCGAATGCGTCCATTTGCGCTCTGCTGGTGCATAGACCTATACTATATAATAACTAGCTACTCAGTCCCACCTAACCAAGAGCCTAAATCTCTTTCCCTTCCATCCGACTTATGCAAAAAGGGCTGTTCTAGCCATGGAATCCCAATCCAACGCCCAGCAACGATGCAGCAGCGGAAAACGCCCCGGACCAGGTCTTTTATGCCATGGTATCTGAAATAACAAAAGATCGTGAAAAAGAGTCGTCAAGAGAAAGAGCTACGGCTACTATGCATACCGCAGGGAATTGCTGTGATACAGCGGCGGCGGACTCTGCATTGGCGGTGGACCATGATTAGGATTAGGGCCCCATTGGCCTTGTGATGGACTCGGCCCTGTCTGAGCCATGGGCGGCGCACCGTCAGGCCTAGGCCCGGGAGGACCTCTATGGCGATGGCTTCTTTGACGAGGAGGCGGAGGTGGTGCGGCGGCAGCTGAGGCGGCGAACTTCTTCGCGTACTTCCTTTGCTTGGAGCGGCGGCGGTAGGAGCTGAAGCAGCAGCAGAGGATGCAGAGGAGGATGGTGCCGCCGATACCGGCGGAGAGGCCGATGACGAGGGGTAGGTGGCGGTCGATCCAGGATTTGATTTCTTTGCCGACGGAGCCGTTGGCACATTGACCCTGTGGTGTTGTTAGTATGCGTTGTGATGATAGTTGAATGATGGAAAACTTACGTTCTGGCAGGTACCTCCGCCACTGCAAGGAGTACCGTCCAAGAAGTTCTGCTGAAGACCGTAACATGTACCACGGCCGAACTCCGGGCTGCCGCAGCTGAGCATACAATTGCTGTTGTCGCAAGCGTATGTGTCGTTGCCTTGGGTATAACTGCCCATGACAGTCTTGCACTGCTGGTCACGGGATGTACACTGGCCACTAGCGCACTGCAATCCGTCACCACAGCTCTCTCCATTTGGCTTGGTCTTGTCCTCGGGACAGTAAGGGCTCGTTCCATTGCAAGTCTCTTGTGGATCGCAACCGCCAGCGCTGGGGCGGCAGACTGTGTTGGCGGATGCGAATTGGCAGCCGCGGCAGCAGTCCTCGTTGGAATCGTCGCAGACGGCGTTGCTCTTGAATCTGCAAGTCTGAGGGTCACAGCACTGGTTGTTGCCACATCCAGCTGATCCACCGCAATCGCACTGCTCGTCGCCCTCGACGATACCGTTTCCACATGTCTGACCAGTGACACTGGTGACGCCCCTGTTATTTGTGAGGCAGCCTGACTTGACACTGTTGCGTCCCAATGCTGAGCAGACGTTTCCGACGGAACATGCAGAAAAGCGCGTGATGCCCCGCGCAGTCGAGGGGTTCATGATGAAACCCTCGCCAGCGGGGCAAGTCTGGGCGCTGAGGGGGCAGCATTGCTGCGAGCTGACCAGGTTCTGGTTTGAACATTGATCCTGCGTGCAATCGTGCACAGCGCCATAAGTGTGCCCAGTCTCGTGTGCGATGACTTGCCACTCAGTCGAGGTGCGGATGACGACGTTGGCGCCAGCAACAGTCTCTCCGCCACCTCCGTTCCTCTGAGAGCCATCGGTACAAGCCTGACCGAGCCATGCCAGGCCAACAGCAGAACCGGTGTTGCATGTGCTGAGAAGGGTCCAGTGGGAGTATTGGTCACGCTGCGTGCCTCTCCATTGTGAGAACTGGTTGAGACGGTCCTGGATGGTGACGCTGCTACTGCAAGCCTGGTTCCATGGTGTGGCCTCCGGTGGCGTGGTCGGGCAGTCGGGCTCGGTGACAACCAAGTTGGCTAGGCCGAGAGAAATGTTGAAGGTGCTTTCGAAAAGTTCAGATGCCTGATTAATCTGGTTGATGATGTTCGTTTGCGTCTGGTTCTTGTCCCTGCTGAACGACTGGACGTAGGTGCAGTCGGCTGCTACTCCAACGAGTGCCACCTTGCGGGTGCTCGGGCATCCAGCCGTGCTGCCAATGCTCGACACTAGGTTGACACCGGCACCATTGCCTCCGGGCTGGCCGTCGAGCTGTCGCTTGCCAAAGATGTTGGAGACGGGTGTCGAGAAGAAGCTGCCCTCATCGCGGGCGCGCATCGAAGCATATACGGGATGGTCGTCCCGTTTGTTGAAGCTCAGCTCGTCGCTGAGGCATGCTCGGGCCAGCCTCGCGCTTCCTCAGCTCCGAGTGCTCATCCCACACGCCCATGTCGGAGTCCCTGAAGACAACCATGAACTCGTCGTCGCGCATGTCGACGTCGGGGTCCTCGGGCAGACGCATTGCCTTGTAGTGCGACGACAGCTTGATGTGGTGGTGGTCGTGCGATATGGTGAAGTGGCCCTCGAACAGCGGCTGCAGTCCATCGCGCCGTATCCCTATCCGCGCCCATCCCACACTGTCCCAGCGGTTCCCCCTCTTCACGGACGCGGTGCCCTTGAAGACTTTGTGTTGCAGGCGGTCAATGGGGTCCTGCCGCGCTATGCTGCCGTCCGCAGCGAGATATGATATCCGGCCTCCGTCTACAAAGAGGTCGTGGTTTGGCTCGAGGCTGAGCCGGATGCGCTGCCCAGCAACATCAAAGGCAACATCGAACGTCGACACAGCCGTCACGCGGTGATTCTGGGTCAGGATGTCGGCATTCTTCGCAATGTTTATTCTCCGTAATGGGTCGCGCGTCGTCGACGAGGCGGCGGTAAATGTGGCGAGTGCGACAGCAACAGCGGCTGCCGCTGTTCGCAGCACTAACATGACGTGTGGTGTACGGATGGATCCAGCAGTCTGTCAAGCAAAGGGGTCCCCGTTTGTTGTTTGGATGGGAGAGAACACGAAAAACAGCGGAAAACTACAACAATGCAGCGAAAGACATTGGGCGGGGGTATGGCACGAAGTCGAATGGACAATAACAAGAACAAACTAACGGGCGGCAAAGAAAGATGTGAGCAGAAGCACGATGGCGAGTGACAATGGAGACTCGTAATCGTTCTGCACAGCCGGCCCCGGCCTGTTCGGAGTCGCTTGGCGTGTTCGGATGGCGGAGGGACGGGGCCTGGGCACGACACCGCGACACGAATGAAACTGTTGCCGCGTTCTTGACTGCTGTCACCCTCCCTGCTACCATAGAGTCGCTCCTGGGCGCATGTTTTAACGCCGCGGACTATCAGCTTTCCCACATAACCGCGGCGTTGTTGCGGCGCAGCTGAGCTGCTTCACGTTCACAGTGCTGACTGGACAACGAGGGCATGCTAAAAACGGCGTTGCGGTTAACACCAAGGCCTATCCATACACGGCTATTGCGGCATCATCAGCCCTAAAGAGCTTGTCTGACCCTGCACCGCCACTCCTCCGACCTCTCGAGTCTCGCAACAGAATACTTAGTAAACACTGCACACAGTGCTTGCGGCAACCCAAAAAAAAAGCCCTCCACCGTCCCAACCAATAGACTAACTCAACATACTTCCCCAAGCGCGACTATTTCTTCTTAGACTGGTGGACGATTTCGATAATCTTGTCCACTACCGAAGGGTCCGAGAGCTGCAGCTGCCGTTAGCCCGGGTTCCCCACCACAGAACGCGTCACCAGCATCTGCCCAGCAACCACCGCGAGAGGGAGAATCACTTACCGTAGATGTGTCGCCCAGCTGGTCCTCCTCTCCCGCCAAGATCTTCCGCATGATGCGACGCATAATCTTGCCCGACCGGGTCTTTGGCAGATCTGGAACTACAAAGATCGCCTTGGGTGCCGCAAAGGGTCCAATCGACTTGCGCACTTGCAAGATCAAGTCTTTCTTCACCTGGTCACTTGACTCGGTGCCGTCTTTGAGTGCCACAAAGGCGTTCACAGCCTGGCCTGTCAATTCGTCATTGATACCCACCACCGCGGCCTCAGCCACAGAATCTGCGTATTGTGTCAGCGGACGGAGTTAAGGGGCTTGGCATCAGCGGGTTGCATACGGTGCTCGATGAGTGCTGCCTCGATTTCAGCGGTTGATAATCTGTGGCCTGAGACGTTGACGACATCGTCGACGCGGCCTCGGATCCAGTAGTAACCCTCGTGGTCACGTCCGGCACCGTCTCCAGTGAACTGCTTTGATCAGTATAGTCCTCTGATTGTATATTTTTCACTCACGTAGTAGCCCTTGTACACGTTCAGATATGTGTCCATGTATCTCTGGTGTGCGCCCCAGACTGTGCGAGCCAGACTTGGCCATGGCTGCTTGAACGCCAACACGCCCTCGACATCGTTTCCGTGGATCTCCTCGCCCGAAACAGGATCGATAATAGCAGGCTCGATGCCGAAGAAGGGAAGTGATGCAGAACCAGGCTTTGTGGGTGTGACACCACCGAGCGGTGTGATGACATGCGAGCCGGTCTCCGTCTGCCAGTAAGTCTGTTGCACGTCAGCATATTGCTCACAAAGTCTCCAATCCGGAACTTACGTCGATTACGTGTGCCTCCTCCTTTCCAACAGTCTCAAAGTACCACTTCCACACCTCAGCAGCGATGGGCTCGCCGACGGATCCGAGAATCCTGAGATGCTTCATTTGGTGCTTGACGTGCTCGTCACCGGCGCGCTTGAGCAGTCGCAGCGCAGTGGGGGCAACATAGAACTGAGTGACGTTGTACTTGTCGACAATATCCCAGTACCGCGAGAAGTTGGGGTAAGCAGGTGTGCCCTCGAAGACGACGGTCGCCACACCGAGCAGCAGAGGGGCATATACGACATATGTGTGTCCAGTGATCCAGCCAACATCACCACCACAGAAGAAAGTGTCGTTGTCATGAATGTCAAAGACGTACTTTCCAGTCGCCGCGGCTCCCAGGAGATAACCACCTGTGGTGTGCATCACTCCCTTTGGCTTACCCGTCGACCCAGATGTGTACAGCAAGAACAGCGGGTCTTCCGAGTTCATCGGCTCGGGAGCAATGTAGTTGGGGTACTTCTCGACCTCCTCGTGCCACCACCAGTCTCGTCCCTTGGTCCATGGGATCTCGGCGCCAGTGCGCTTGTACACGAGACAGTGGCTGATGCCGGGGCATTGCTTCAGCGCCTCGTCGACAATCTTCTTCGTGCTGATGACCTTGCCGCCACGCTTGCCCTCGTCCGTGGTAATGACAACCTTGCACTCCGCATCAATGATACGGTCGCGCAGCGAGTCGGACGAGAAACCAGCAAACACGACAGAGTGCACCGCACCGATACGTGAGCACGCCAGGAACGAAATCACAGCCTCGGGAATCATGGGCAGGTACAGCGCAACAGTGTCTCCCTTGCGCACACCCATCTCCTTCAGCGTGTACGCCAGCTTCGAGACCTGGCGCAGTAGCTCGCCGTACGAAATGATGCGGCCATCCTCGGTGTCGTCAGCCTCGTAGATGATGGCCGGCTTATCCGGGTTCTTGAACGCATGGCGGTCGACACAATTATAACTGGCATTCAGCCTGCCCTCGAGGAACCACGCATTGTCGCCGCCCTGGAAGCTGCCAGAGTGCACTGTTTGGAAATCGCGGTCCCACGTGAGGAGTTCGCGCGCCAGACGGCCCCAGAACTGCTTGGGCTCTGTGATGGATTCCTTGTACAGTTTCTGGTACTCTTCGAGGCCGTTGATGTGCGGTTTTGAATGCGGGTGTTTCCTGCGACGCACAATTGTCAGCTCTAGTCACTCTTTCTTCGCCATTGTGTGGTTCGTCTTCGCCATTGTGTGGTTCGCGATCGCGATGCCGCAGTCGCGGGGTCACCCCGCACTGAAGCTCGCATGACGCCGCAGCTGTCATAGTCTCGCGCCATGATGCAATGTCCCAAACAAAAACCAAAAGTGCAGACTCACTCGAGGAATGCCTTGGGCACATGGAAAGTGTCGACATCGTGCGCCTCGGCCACAACGGGCACGGATGGCTTCGTGTTGCCCTCAGACATGGCTCGCGAGGTGTGTGTTGGAGGGGTCGCTTTCGGCGCGCTTCAGCTGTTCGTGTGCGGAGTTGCTGCGAGGGAAGATGCTGCGAAGCTATGTGAGCCACGGGAATCCAAGGGCAAAGCTCTCCAGAGCTAGATATATGTTTCTCAATTACCGGATAAAGGGCTCGGCAGGACGCTTGAAAGCGGCGCGACCCAAATTGAAGCGTGCTGGATTATAGTTCCGCAATTCAGTCGTTTCCCGTCCAATCCACTCGTGTGTATTTCTCAGATAAATCAAGATGGGGATTTCCTTTCGGAGAGGAGTCGCATAAAGAAAACAAAAACAGTATATATATATACCTTCTCGTTCCAGGGCGAACGGCAACGGGAACCACGTCTTATGAAGCGCGTATGGTGGCCTCAGGCCGATCCCTTTTACCCCTCGTGTCCTGCGGGGACATGGAATATGACGAAAGATTCCTTCTTGACTGGGTAGCACGCTTTGTTCTGGGCCCACCACTCATGCTCGCTTCACCCAAGCTGCACAGGTTCCGTTTCTCCGGATCCATGGGTTAGCCGCAGCCGCGGCCGCGACGACGGGGGGAAACTGCACGCGCTTGAATTGCAGGTTTGGATTTATTTGGGATCAGAAATTTCAGTTTGGGGATATGATTAATGGTACTTTCATGCTGAGCTTCAATCGGCATGTTCATCCTCCCCATCGCACTATACCAACGACCCAATCCGGCAAGCTGGAGGAGTACCACTCATTCCCAGCCACACCGGCAAGTTGTTCCGGCTCACTGCTGCAAGCGAAGTATTTAATCCATGGCAATATCGGCCCTGTTGCAAGAGACTATCTGTGGTAACGATCAGCCGTTCGCAGCCACGCGATACTCGCAAGCATGCGCCCCAAGAGTTCGGACTTGTGGAAGGAAGATCGCCCGAGGTATCGGCACTTCCTCGCGAGCCAAAGTTTGAGTACCTGGAAGCAAGGAGCTAGCTAGCACACCAGTTGATTTGAATTTGTTGATTTTTTTGCATGGTAGAAGCAGGGCGAGAAGTAAAAGGTTCACGTGCACACACATTCTAGACCATATACACGCATTCATCGTCTCTGTTGCCCTTGGAGTATTCAAGACTATCATCATTGTTTCCTCATCCTGTCCAACAACCCAATCCTAGGCAAATCACGATGCCTACCTTACCATCGATATCTCCATCCAAATCTGCCCTTGGCCTACCCTGCGCCGTCGTCATAGCGACCATCACATGCATTGGCTGACGTGACCTATCCGTCTGGGCCAGCCTTAGCCCAACCAATAAGCACCCCAGGAGAAAAGCGCGACAGCCTGTGGAGTGAACAGCACATGTGGGACCCCGCAACCCATCCCTAGCTATAACATATATACAAATAGGTATATGATTCATTCTTACACCTCATCAGCCAGCGCCTTCGCATCCTCGACAACCACCCTCGCCGCGCGCTTGACCACGGATTTAAAATCCGCCTCGCGGAACTTGTCCCACGCGTCCAGGCCCTCGGTCGTGTCTATACTCAGCGTCTCGTAGCCCTGCTTAATCACATCACTGACCTCCTTGGGACTGAGGTTTTTGCTCCTGCCCTTGCCGCCCTCGCCCTCGAGCAGCGCATGGTAATGCCGCGACACATTCACCAGACTGTTCAGCGCGCCGCTGGTGCCGAACGCGTCGCGGAACTTGACCAGCACGTCGCCCGACTCGGTGAGTTTGTAGAACAGGTCGTCGTAGGCGGCGGGGTCGGGGAGGAAGTTTTCGCCGGCAGAGAGCGCGAAGGCGAGTAGGTTGGTTAGCAGGGTGGTCATGGAGGTGGACTTGTAGTTGGATTTGATGTCGCTTTCGTAGGTGGTCAGGAAGCGCACAAAGGTGAGGAGGGTGCGCCAGACTTCGGACCAGTGGTATGCGAGGCGGAGTTTTGTGCGGCTGAGGAAGGAGAGGGTGCGGAGGAGGATGCCGAGGGAGAGACTGGGGGGTTGTTAGCTGAGGGTGGTAGGTAACGGGGAGTGTGGGGGCTGACTTGTAGAAGTCGACGTCGAGGCGCCGCCGGAGATTGTGGTTGATGCCGTCTATCATCAGGTCCAGTACTAATGTGATTGGCACTCGGTCGCCCTTTACCAGAGGCAAGTATGGCTGTCTTTGGCGGCATAACCGAACCGAAAGCTTGCTTTCTTCGCTGCACATTCGCTTCACGAGCGCTTGATCTTCGACCAAGATTTGTAATATGAAGAGGCTGAGATACGAGTATAGCGCTGCTCTTGTAGAGCGGTGTGCGTGCTGGAACAGGTATGATGTCAAGGAGAGGTATGCGCTCAGCGGGGAAGTATCCGTGTTCTTTTCCGCCTGCACTGTGACCAAATTGAAGCAAAAGACCTTGTTCGCGTTGGCAAAGTCGTATGTCGAAAGGAGGATGCCGGCTTCCGGCCCTGGTCTACCACATGCGTTAGCCACTAATATTCTTCTTCTGAAGGTCGAGAACGTACAATGCACCGAACAAGGACTTGGTTTCATCTGCAGCCGGCGTGGGCGTGGAGGGCCGCGAGCCAGGAGCAAGCGCGCCTAAGCCAATGTAGCTCAACGTCGAGCCCAGCGACCAACCCTCGGGCAAGTCGTCCTGGACAGCAACATACGCATCCCTCAATCTCACACAGGTGTCCCCAAAGCTCCTAACAATTTTCTGTATGATGGCATCGTTGACAAAGTCGTCCAACCGTAGTCTATACGGGTTCTGGAACTCGAACTTGTTGTAGTTGGTGAGCAGACCGAGCAGATAGAAGGCCGGTATTATCTGAGCAGTGCTGTCACAGTCTTGTACGTATTTCATGAGCGAAGGGAACAGATCGCGGTGCGTAAAGTACGAAGGCAGGGCAGTATGGAAGCCGGCAGCGGTGATGGACAGCGTGGCCCGGACAGCCTTGAGTCGCAACGGTACTATCTCTCGTCAGCCCAATGCCCTCAGCAACAAATCGCCTCCCACATACTGCTCCGTCCATTGCGTATCGCCGTGTCCAGCGTCGCTATAAAGTCCGTCATAACAGCATCGGCATCGTTCAGCCCCGCGAGGACAGAAATGACGTCGGAGCTCGGGTTGGTGTACTTTTTGGTAAGAGCAGCATCTAGGAAGACTGTCAAGGTCTGGCCCGTAAGCCTGGGATAGTGTCGCGCGTCGGTGGCATGCGTACCTCGAGTGCGACTTCGTCGGCGGGTGCCCGGCCCTGCTTCACCCGTTGTATGGCGCGGCGCACGAGCTGTTGCGAATGCGACTGCAGGTGCAGCATTTCGTCGGGCGGGACCGAGTCGAGTATGCGCTTCAGACCGGCCGAGTCGGGGCGGTGCAAGAAGAATTCCTGCCAGAAGCCATCAGATAGATCCGTGTCTTCTTCATCTTCCTGTAGAGCATTAATGCCTTGTTCGCTGTAGAACACTTGGGTGCGCGCACCTTGAACAACGTCTCGTACAGGGTGATGATCTTGGGCTGGAAGATCTCGGGCCTCGAGTCCTGGGTAAGAGGCGACGGCTCCATATTGGGGTACAGGTCGAGCCGTGGGGGATGCAAGCGTACAGGCCACGCGCGAGCTGTCGCGAAGCTGCCCACCAGAAATGTGGACGCGGTTGCGGTGCGCTAGCCAGCATCACGCCGATGACGAAGCCCCACGCTCTGTGAGCACGTGCGTATCGTCGTGGGGTACCGCAGCACTTGATGTTCATTGTGAATGAAGTTACATTTGATATATCAATCAGACCAAAAAAAATCTGTCCTGCCATTTCGTGTGGTGGACAAATCCTTCACAACCATGAAAACACCACTCCTCCTCGGCATATCCGGCCCCTCCTCCTCAGGCAAAACCACCCTCTCGCGCCTATTGCGAGACATATTTCCCCCATCAAAACTCTTCATCCTACACCTTGATGACTTCTACCTCACCGACACCGAAATCCCCATCCGCAACGGCATCCAAGACTGGGATTGTCTGGAATCACTCAATCTGCCCCAGCTCAAAGAAGCCCTGCAACACATCAAACAGCACGGCACGAGCCCAGCGTGGCTGAAGAGCAAAGAGGACCAAAACAGCGTGGGCGAGCATGGTGTTGACGAGAAGGAATTGGAGGAACTGAGACAGAGAGTTGGCGCGTGGTTTGAGGGCAGGCCTGATTGGGAGGAGAGGAGGATATGCGTAGTCGATGGGTTCCTGCTCTTCTCCGAGGATATGAAGGAGATTGGATCACTTTTCGACGTCAGACTCTTCCTGCGCACGAGTTATGAGACGGCGAAGACAAGGAGAGAGGCGCGGAGCGGATACGTGACGCTCGAGGGGTTCTGGGAAGATCCGCCGGGTTACGTCGATAAGGTGGTGTGGCCGAATTATGTCAAGGACCACAAGTTCTTGTTCGAGGGCGGCGATGTTGAGAAGGAATTGAACGAGGGTGTGTGCAAGAACATTGGAATCAATGGAATGCCGAGACGCGCCGAGGGGAATATGACTGAATGTCTGGAGTGGGCTGTAGGAGTGTTGGAGAAGGCTGTCAAAGACGCGTAATCAAGTCCGAACTGAAGTGTATAGAAATCAAACTGTATTATTATGCCAAAGCATGCGAACAAATACCGACTCAACTGTTGATGAGACATGCATTTGATACTGAATCCAACCGTTCTTGCGCCACAGCGCCACCGGGATGCCTAGTAATGCAAGCAGATGTTGTTACAGAAATGAAAGAGGGGGCGAACACCGCGAGAGGTCTCATGTACTAGACTTGACCTTGTCGATGTAGGCCTGTCCAGGACTCTCGTAGACGGACGCGAAGAAGGCGTTGACCTGGGCATCTTTGGCAAGCCATGCAGTCATCTGACCGAGCTCCTCACGCAAGCGGGATACGGCCTGGTGGTCCATGTTTGTTTGAGCAATGAGTTCGGGCATTGTCACTATCACTCGGTCAGCATATAGTTTACTCCTAGGAAGGATCGCCAGACTTACCAAACAGACGTAGCAAGTGCTCACCACCGTAGATGTCGGCTAGATTCTTGCCAGCAAGGTCGTCGGTCGGCTTCTCAAGGCGTGTGTAGATGTCGTAGAACTGTTCGCGCTCGAAGCGGTATAGTAGTAGACGACCAAGGCTCTTGTTGAAGTACTCTTTCAAGCCGGCAACGACTTCCTCGAGGATGTCGCGCTCCGTGCTGTTCTTGTGGCCTGTTGAGAGGGCGTATTCCTGATACTTATCCAAGATGACGCCAGCTGGCTGGCTCGAAGGGAGCTGGACGAGCTGCAGGTTCTTGGTAACGTTCTCCCAGTCGTCGACCAAGAGACTCTTCAGCCTGTCCGGCATGATGATCCTCACGGCGCGCTTGTTCTGGAAGGTATCCTCCTAGGACGAGTTAGCGTGTTCGCGTACAGCACACGTTGTTGATGTCGAGCTGTGCTTTAAAAGTGATGTGAAAGGCGTTGCACAAGTAGCGATTGCAGGCAGAAACTTACTTTTTCGAGGTCGTTGTCACGCATTCTCTTCTGGCCGCGAGGTGCTGCGGCAGATACGGAGGTCTGGCGCTCTTCGCTGCCTCGAGCTGAACCTTGGGCCTTCTTCTTGGGAGGCGGAGGTTGCGCTCGTGCGGCACGTTGAGCAGCGATCACTTCGTGCCTCAAATTGTTGGCCAGCTCCCGGTTCTCGGGGCTGAGCTTGCGGAGCCTATCCTCAGGGACCCAGTCGTCCCAGCTGTAAAAGTAAGCCTGTGGATCCGTGACGTGGAACCAAATCGATAACTCCCTCGATGAAGGAACACGGCAACTGTGGTAATGCTGACGATGGTGCAAGGCAGTTGTGAAGATGAGGTGACAAATGTGGGTAAAGGCAAACACGTCGTCTGCTCTTATCGAAAATTTGAGGCGGGGAAGTGAAGTGAGAGTGCCTTTTGCACGTGATGTTTATGAGCACAACTTACGTGTTTTTCCAGCCCTTGTAGTGGACTCTGTATTGGAAGCCGCTCTTCTTGTCTTCGCCTTCCAGCGGCTTCACTTCCAACACCTTGGCCTCATAAAGCAGCTCATGATGGAAGCAAAAGACCTTCTCATCCTTTCTATAGGACGGTTCTGGTGCGGCCGCGGGCGCCATGTTTGATGTTTTGTGTGCGGAAGATTGTTTGATGAAGAAGTGAAGGAGGCACGCTCGGTGACGGCCACGCCAACGTCAGCTCAGTTTGACCCGCGCCGTATGCACACAACGCGTCCAAACAACAACAGCTAATGCCGCGGCACTTTCCCAAGCTCTTTCTTCGTTTGATGAATACTTATTTGGTTGATGAAATCGCCGCCCCGAGTTTGCAGGACGTTTGTACCAGGCGCATGTAGCGGGAGTCTTTTCTGAGGAGGGTCCGAGCGCGTTCCTGCACGCGACGCGCCGCGGTCGTCCTCGGCCACGTCCACGACCGGTATCAATACTGACACTGACTTGTCAAGCGCCGGTCCGAGGCATTATCAGCTTGCTTTCGCCATCATTCACTGCCACCATGTCTGCTCAAGAAGGAAAGCTTCTCTCCGACTTCCTCCTTGCGCCCGCACCACTTCGCGACTTCATGACACTGCGCCAATTCACCGAAATCTTCCCCAAAGGTCATAGGACGAACCCCGCTGTACAGGACCTCTATCGCGAATTGCAGCGACTACGCGAGAAAGACATTGACCTTGTGCGCCGCGCCATTGCCGAAGAAATTGCCAGGTCAAAGCGGCTGCGACGAGAGTACGCGAGTGAAAGGCGGCAACTGGACGATGCCACGGTCGCTGGGCTAGATTCCAATGCGCTGCGAATGGAGGAAGAGGTACACAATATTCCTGATTCAGCGGTAAACACAATGCTGACCAGCTCCCAGCTCTCCAACAACGGCCGCAAGAAACCACATACGCTCGCCTCCGTCCACTCCAGCATCGAGGAAGCCTGCCACAGCCTCGAATCACAGATCGCCGAGATAGAAGTCGAGAATGCCAGGGCACTAGCAGAGGTCCAAGAGGTTGTCGGTGCGCTCAGTGACCTTCGGCACGGCCGCTTTGCCCAGCCAGCCAGCGGCGAAGACCTTGGAGAGGAAGTATTGGCGACCTTGAAGAGACTCGAAGCTGCCTGCACAAAAACCCCAGGATGAACGTGAGGACCGTTTCGACCACGGCAGGGCTTTATCAGAGACGACATTGATTCTGCCCGGAGCCGCCTATCTCGCACGATACTTTAGTGACTCGGCCTTAGGACACGCACCGAGCTACACCCCCATGCACCGGTATAAACAAACGCTGTTTGGGCATGATATCTGGACATGCACGCCATCGTCGATAATCTTGCCTTGCTCGCAGAGACGACCTAAGTGGTTGAGAATTCCTACGTAGCCATAGAAAGATGCGCTCAGGCATATGTTGCTCGAGCCTGCAACACGTTGTGGTACGACATCTTCCTGCGCCATACCTAGTATGATGAGCTCGAGAGACAGGTTGACCCCATCATCTCTAAGAGGACCATGATCAAGCCACGAGGCTCATCATAGTCGAGTTTCCATTATAGACTTGACTTCTCCCACGTCCGCACGCTTGACGAACTTGGTCTTCAGTCTTAACCGTAATTACATACATGTGCCTAGCCTCCAATATGCATTGTCAAGACATACAAGGAGTGATCTGCTATACTGCTCTGGTGTCCCTGCACCCCAGTCTGCAGATCCGGGGTCAGCGTGCTGTGATTGGCTCGTGCGCCACAGCAATTAATGTATTTGACCAGCCTCAATATCGCGAGCAACACCACTAGGCCTAACGGCCATAATTGATATCTGGCTATAGGTCACTTCTACACGTGTCCATATGGAGTTTTCAAGTTCTTATATCGTGGCGCCTCGCATGTTGCTTGGAAGTCGTCGAGAACTTGTTGGCCACTTTTCCCAACATGCTCTTCACGACGATTGCGGCGACTTTATTGTCCTTGGCATCATGGACGCCTCAAGCAACAGCGAAACTTGCCATTACGGCAGACCATCATTCCTGGGGCGGCGTCAATTATCCCATGCTGCAATTCTTCACCCGTGAGCACAGGGATAATACCATTAGGGCTTTGGTCGATGCCAAAGTCAGGGTAGTTCGATTGTTCAGTACGTCGCCCTTAAACTGGCGTCGAATGAAGCAACTAACCCTTTCACAGTTCGACCCGACAGTCAACATTCCGATGTACGACAGCAGATTCTTGCATTTTAGCCACCAGTCTGACACATTATAGCCCGAACATGAACTTGGCGGCTTTGATAAGTCGCTACTTGACCAATTCGATCAGACAATGGCTGCAATTCACCACATATCGAAAGGTGTGTAGCGTGTGGTGATTGGATGTTGTTGAAATGTATTCATACTGCCCAGGTCAAATGAAGGTCATCATCGTACCTCACGATGCTCACGCACTTCGTGGAACCGCCGATGTTCCGTGTGACGCGTACTGCAAAAAACTAGAAGGGGCTTTCCTCGACTTTTACAGCTTGGATGAATGTATGTCGTCGCTCTCCGGCTATAGCCTAATATGCTAACGACGACAGATCGTGAACTGTACAAACAGCGCCTCGATGTGCTGTTCAAACACTACCCTTCTCAAGCTTTTGATGGCAGGCCGTGGAGTGAACTATCAGAGGTCATTCTCGGTGTCGATCTGCAAAATCAGCCTTTCAGCGGCATCTGGCCCATTCCCGCTGGCGAAAGCTGGCTTTGCGACATTGCCACGCATCTCAAGTTCAACATCGGCCTAGATCAAGCCAACATTGCAGTCATTAGTGGCGGTATCTCCGGACCGCAAAGCGTTGATGGCATTCAGAACTTCCCTGACAGTGCGATGGAATGTGCTGCCATCGATGTTATTGGTATCCATGGCTACTTCAAAGAAAGACTTTGAGGAGACTGCAGGCACCTCATGGGCGAAGATGTTTGTGCCTGGAAACACGCTGACTGCCCGAATGAAGGGGAAGAAGGGTGAAGATAAGCTGCTGCTGGTGGAAGAATGGTCATACGTGCATAGCAAATTTGGCCACTTCTACAAGAAAGAGGCAATTTTCGATCAAGGGAACGCGCTGAATTATAGGGGAATCCCATGGGTACGTTCTCATCAGCGTTCATGAAATTTCAGCTAACAGGTAACAGCTTTACTCTCATCTGACGACTTTGGAAGAAGGTCTGACAGCTCGCGTCAATCCTCTCCGCACAGAGTTCACATCCTGGACGGCTCTCAAAGACGTCCTTCAGCGCTCATACACGGCCCGGAGCAACTTTGATTGGTCAAAGCATCTTCCCCCGCCACCCGATGCTGCTCTCACAAACGTCACAGCAGTCCAACTAAACCCCTACATTCCCGAGCAAAGCGACTGTACCTTCGGCTGCGAGGGCTACCTCTGCGACGCGGCTGACGGCTGCGCACCAAACCTCATCTGCAAAAACAGCATCTGCCAGCAAAACATTGACAACCAGCCTGGAAAGATCGGCGACCAATGCAACAGCAAGAAGATCTGCCAGACGCACCTGCGCTGCGAGAAGGGTGAATGTCAAGAATGCTCCGTCCGCCCATCCATCCAACCCAAAAGTAAACGTCAGTGGACCGGCACCGATCCTCCCCCGCAAGATCCAAGCACAAAAGTCATCCCAAACTCCCTCACTGCATCATGCCACACCGACTCTCTCCCCACGCTCTTTTCCCACCGCACGCCACACCCCATCTGCCTGGCCCCAACGCCCAACAACCCCTGCGAAAAAGCCTCACACTGCGACGTCGATTCGTACTGTAACTGGGGCGTGTGCACGCGCTGCACATCCGGCGATTCGTGTCTGGGCGCCAAATGCCGCAGTAATAACAAGTGTAAGACGGGGTTCTGTAACAACTTTGGTCGATGCGATTATGCGGGGCAGAAGAAGATTATATCAGGGCCGGGCGCGAGGGGGAAGAGCAGGAATTCAAGGGTGCCGGGCGTGCCGAAGGGGCATGAGAGGGGGCCGGCGAAAGTGAGGGATGAGGCGATGAGGGTGAATATTCCGGGGGAGAAGGCGGAGGAAACAGCGAGAGCTACGGCTACCGCGACGGCGTAGACGGAGTTCAGTGGCTGTGTTGATGCGTTTCTCTTACTATCCAAAAAAAAACCCCTACTATCCCACCCCATGAAATCAAATCTCAAACCTCCCGCCCACCCTCCACCTTTTGCGTCCCCTCCCCCACGTATCTTCTTCTTTAACCTCCTCCAATCCCCCTTCAAAATCCTCTCTCCCATATTCCCCGTGAGAAACACAACAGGCCCCAACCCCGTCACACACATCCCCCCTAATACTACACAAACCCCCTTCCACCCCACGCCCTCCATCAAATACCCGCTCGCAAACGGCCCCGCAACCCCACCAATCGCCATCGCACAATTCAACAGGCAGAAACTCGTAGCCCGCAGATCGCTCCGCGTGCGCGCGTACACGTCATCCGCGACGAGCGAGAACTCCGTCGCCAGCGGGCAGAGTGCGAACTGCAGCGTCGAGCTACCCGTCACGAGCAGTACGCATAGGGAAATCTTGTGGGCGAGCGAAGGAGTGGTGATGAGCGTGAGGCAGAATAAGGAGGGTAGGGTAGTGACGAGGCCGAAAATAGCCACGACGCGCGCGCCGTACCGGTCACAGAGGATGCCGGAGGGCGGGCCGAAGAGCGTGGCGAGCGCGGGGCAGAGGGAGATGAGGCCGGCGGCGGTCGAGGTCCAGGAGAAGAGGGATTGGGTGTAGAGCGGGAGGATGGTGGTTAGGGCTGTTGTTATGCTTTTTGAGTCGTTAGGATGGAATTTGGATGTGAGGGGGTAAAGTGGGGGGGGACGTACAATTCATAGACGAATATCCCGTAGATGGCGGCGAGTAAGCGGGGAGATGTGACGAGGTGCCAGACGTGTTTCCAGCGGAAGATACGGGGTGGTGTGGGCATGGCTGGCGCGGCGGAGATACTTGTCGGAGGAGAGGATTCGTGGGATGTCTTTTCACCGACAGCAGGAGGACTGGTTAGATGTGTAGAGCTGTTGATGGTAACAACGCTCCCATCCCTCTTCGTCCCTCTTTCCTTCTTTTTCATCAACACAACCAAAATAACCCCCACCCCCGCCAACCCCATGCCCAACCCCGTGACCGCGCCCTTCCCATTACTCACCTCTTGATAAATGACACCCCCCACCACTGGCCCCACAACTTGTCCGAGCCCACTACAACTCATCGCCAGGCCGATGTATCTTGCGAGTATGCGCGAATTCACGGACTCGGCGAGGATGGCTAGGCAGATGATGTATATGGTGCCTGAGGAGGCGCCTTGGAGGACCTGGCTGAAGATCAGCATGAGCAGGTTGGTCGAGAGGCAGAAGAGGAGGGTGCCGGTGATGAGCAGCAGGATGCCAAAGGACCAGGCGGTGCGGTGGGAGTGTGTGTGGTCGACGTAGAGGGCGCAGAGAGCTGGTGGGAGTTAGTATGTGGGTTGGAGATGGGAGGGAGTGGGCTTACGGGCGCTGATTAGGTCGGCGACGGAGAAGGCGGCGTTGAGGAGGGCGGTTGTTCTTGGAGCTGTGATACGTCAGCGAAGCTCATGTTTCGGCTATGATATGTGGTACCTTTGTCTTTGGTCACGTATGCTTCATCTTGGATCAGGAAGGGAAGGACTGGAGCGGTGACTCCGAATATCGCGCCGTCCACGCACCTGTGTCGTGTTAGTGGATGATCAAGAGACGACAGTACAGCATGAAGACCTACATTGCAGCACATACGATGAAGACGACAAAGGTCGTGCAATCTCTCTGCTCCCATAAGCTTATACATCTCGTCTTGATATTCGAAGCCTGTGACAGCGCCATGACGAAGAGTGCTTGTCCCTGGCACAACTGGAGACTATTCGATGACAGGTGGGATGGAGAGGAGAAACATAACTTTTGTCTTCCTCGCTTGCTAATTAAAGCCATGGTTCGTTGAGTTGAGAGGTGGGGATCCGCAGGCTGGGTCCTGATTGTGTGGTACGTACCTGGGCTTGGGTCGGCGTGCAGTAGTATGGGCCCTGATTTATTCGAATATTTACATTTCGCACAGGATAAATTGAGCAGGTGCAAATTGGCATCGAGAGGGAACAAGTGTCCGTAGTTTCTGAATATTCGAGACGCCGCCGAGTGCGGGCCTATCTTTTATTTCTTATATCTCATGTCGTTCGTAAAGCATGGTATCCGCGCAACAACCGACGTAGATGTAGTAACTGTGCAAAACGCTGGACGTCATCAACTACTGCAGCATCTGTTTCAGTATCTGCACTTGCTCAAGCACAGCGCTCTTGCTAGTGCCTCCAGTCGCATTCTTCAGCTCCACAGCACGTTCGTAGTCCAAGCACTCGACGACATCATCGCCCAGCCTCGCATCGATGCCCTTGAGCTGCTCCAAGCTCAACTTATCCATGGGAATATTCTCGTTCTCCGCTAGCGCAACCACACGGCCGGAGATATGGTGGCCCTCACGGAACGGCACGCCCTTTCGCACGAGGTAGTCTGCAAACTCGGTCGCTAGCATTTCCGGGGCCAGCGCGGCCTGCATCTTCTCCTTGTTGACTGACAGCGTCGACAACACGCCGGTTGCGATTTGTATCGAGTCGCTGACGGTCTTGATGTGATCGATGAGCGGCTCCACAGACTCTTGCAGATCCTTGTTGTACGTGGTTGGCAGGCCTTTGATGGTGACGTACAAGCCCGCCATGTGTCCGAAAGCACGACCACTCTTACCGCGAATCAGTTCCAGAGAGTCGGCATTCTTCTTCTGGGGCATCAGCGAGCTGCCGGTCGAGTATGCGTCGGCGAGGCGGATGAAGCCAAATTCCAGACTCGAGTAGATGATGAGGTCTTCGGCCCAGCGAGACATTTTGAGCATGAAGCTGGAGCCCCATTGCATCGTCTCAAAGACGAAGTCGCGGTCGCCCACGGCGTTGAGGGAGTTTGTGAGCAGGCCTTCGAAACCAAGCTCTTTGGCCATGGCGTTTCGGTCAATGTTGAAGGGGTTGCCCGCAAGCGCACCGCAACCGAGCGGCGAGCGGTTCACTCGCTTGATGACTTCACGCAGACGCTCGAGCTCGCTGGCAAAAGCAGTTGCGTGCGAGAGGATCCAGTGCGACCAGCGGACTGGCTGGGCCTTTTGCAGATGTGTGTAGCCGGGCATCAGCACGTCGATCTCAGCCTCGGCTCGCTGCACCGACGTCTGTATGAGGAGCTTGAGATAGCCCTCGAGCGTCCGCAGCTGTTCCCTCAGCCACAACCGCATGTCTGTTGCGACTTGCTCGTTCCTGCTTCGGCCCGTGTGCAGCTTGCCGCCAATGTCCTTGCCGATGATCTCGCTCAGCCTGCGTTCGTTGGCCGTGTGAATGTCCTCGTCGTTGGCCTTGACTTCGAAGCTGTTCGACGCCCACTCCTCCTTGACTTGTGCAAGACCCTTCTCAATGGCAGCGAACTCGTCCTGTGTGAGGATGCCATTGTTGAAATTTGCACGCGCGAATGCGACCGAGCCTGCGATGTCTTCGGCGTAGAAGAGTCGGTCGTATGGCAGCGAAGCATTGTATTGCTCCATGACTGGGTCAAGGCCCTCTTCGCGACCGTCAGCGCATAGTTCAAGATAGCCAGAGAAGCACGAATTGTGCCATTGAAGAAGTCTCACCCGTGAATCGGCCTCCCCACAGCATGTTTTCAGCGACTTTCTTTTCCGACGTCATTTTAGAGGTAGTTGGCATATGAAGTCGTGCGTGGTGAATTGTGACTGTTTGCGCTCCAGAAAATTGATGCTATGACGCTCCGCATCGGCGACAGGGATGTTGATAATCGCTGGCCAGTGCGCTACTACTCCGCATCTTCCTCCGCGTCCTCTTCATAGTCTCTGAAGCATCTTCCCACATGTATAGTCTGGAATTCATGACCTATGTGCTGATACATGCTAAAAGCTGAGTAGCCGTACTAGTCTATATTGTTTCTATCGATTTTTCTACGTCTCGAGACAAATAATTTTATTACATCACCGAGCTAACTCCATCTGTCGTTTCGTTACCCCACCTCATGTTTGTCGGACTTGTATCCTTTCTACTTTCGCCCCAAATCTGGGTATGTGAACTGCGTTTCGTTCACACATTGGCTTCGCAGTAGTGAGCTCCCAACAGCGCCACCTTACATCCAGGCGCGCTTCTTCATATCTCTCTCTGGAGGTGGGATTGGCCCGGCCTTGAACCAGTACGCCCTCTCCTTCTCATCCTTCGACGTCGTCTGCCTTGACCCACTGGCACTTGTGGAACGAATCCCACATGGCAGCATTAAAGTTGCCGCGCTCCTCATGGTATTGTTTGCCGAGCAGTGGCCGAATAGCTTCAGTGGCTTCCTTCGCGTAGTAATGCGGAATGCGACTTCAAAAGTGTCAACAAAACTTCTCGAAAGCACTGAACAGAGACAAGGACACTTAGGAGAAAAGGTGGTGAATAACGTGGTAGTCGGCAATGTTGTGAAGCATGTGCTGCCCAGCAAAACCCAAGTTGCGATCGACTGTTGCCAAAGCACCCTTGATGAAAGTCCAAATCTCAGGCCGATACTGTGGAACTCCAGGATAGATGTGATGGAGCTGGGTAATAGATGTGATCCAGTGATGTAAAGTGCCGGGCCATCAAAGAGGAGTGGATGACCCAGCCGAAAGTGTTGTTCAGCAATTTCGAAGGGGAGAAGGAACCATGACCGCACTCGTGGCCAAAAACCTGTAAGCTGTCAGGCCGCATTACTGCTCTGAATTGGGAACACACAAATTACCCAGAAACCGGTGAATGCAAGTCTTTGTATGTAGCCGTAAAAGACCCAAGCAACATAGCGAGGAACAGTGAATTGAATCTGCGGGATATACGACCAGGCGACTATCCCAAAGGCACTAATGACGAGCAAGTTACGGACGAGGAAGAATAGCGACTTAGTGTAGGTCGGTTTGAAGCAGGTGGATGGAATGGCTCGCTTGAGGTCGTCAATGGTGACCATCTTCCTCACGCCCTTGACCTCGCCAGATTCCACAATATCAGCCAGATGGCTGGCATAATCAAGCGTTATCGCGGTCGAAAATGCTTGAGGAAGAATGGTTCTACAGAAGAAGAAAATAAAATAAAATAAAAAGAGAAAGGACAATGACCAGAAAATCGAATTCACTGATCCTCTGGAATTGATGATGTCTAGCAGTGATGGCTTTGGGCACTTTATGTACCTCCTGCTTTTCCGGGTCAATTCTCATGGACGCCTAGAATATGAAGAGCGCAAAGAGCGCACTTCAGCTTCTGCCATCATATCGGTGCCCGAATCTGCTATCAGATGTTCGCCTTGACCGCAAAGTCTCTCTTCCTGCCAGCTGTACATGAAGATATCGCCTCTGCCATCGTCTGGACTCCTTGTCGCCCGCTCGGCGAATTGCGTATCCAGACGGAGAAAGGCCTTAAGAAGCACGGTCCAGTGATCCGAAAGGTCCAAACAAGTTGATGTTTCAGAGCTCGCGGCTGAGAGCAGGTTCTTGCTCATTGCCGGTGCAGACACTACTTCGACTGGTACGATAGACATCTTCTTCTACCTGGCATCAAATCCACGTGTGCTCAAAGAGTTGGCATATGAGATCCGCACGACATTTGAGGACCCCAATGATATCCGCGGGGGTGCGACACTCAAATCGTGCAAGTACTTTCACGCTGTCATTGACGAGTCTATGAGGATGTCGCTGGTCAGCTCGGCTCTTTGCAGGGAGGTGACTTATGATGATTTCAGAATGGATGGTAACCACGTACCCAAAGAAATGGACGTAGGCTGTTCGCTATGCGCATTCCACCATAATGAGAGCATCTTTCCAGACTTGTATACGTTCGACCCTGAGCGCTGGATAGTCTTCAAATCGAACCCAGCCGAGAAGGTGGCGGCCTTGCGAAAGTACTTCAATCAGTTCTCTCTCGGAACGCGTGTCTGTTCGGAAATGAACTTTGCACTCACCAAGTTGGCTGACTCAATCGCTGTAGCGGTGTAGTATCTCGATCTGGAGACCCTGACCCAACGGCGGAAGGATTGAGTGGGGGCTATATTGGCGCGAAGTATGCTAGGCACCGTCCTCAGGAGTTCCAATTGTATCCTGTGAGCACGATGGACCATACCTGAAGTTCCGCGTGAGAGAAGGCGCCCAAACGTCGGCCGCCAAACTAATGGATATGGCGGCTACGCGAAAGGTACATAGCTGATGAGGGCATTGATGGTGTTGATCAAGCGCAGAACGCCTGAATTCTTGTGGATCAAAGATGGATTTGGACACATTAGCGTAGTGCCGATTCGATATATAAGCCATCTCGTATTCTCATTGTTGTCAAGATTTGGTATTCTTCATTACATTCCTTGCAATCTCTACGCAAAAGTGTCGGCCGTCGAGAATGGCCTCACCAGCAAAACTCAACCCTGCTTTTGACGTATTGGGTCCACGCATGTCACTTTTCACACCTGAGGATCCCGCGCCTGGTCAACTTGTTGTCCTCTGTACCTGGCTCGGAGCTGGGAAAAAGCCTATCGCAAAGTATGCAGAAGGACATCGTACCATTGCACCTCGTGCTAGGATATTACTCCTCGAATCGTCCGTCTGGAATATCGCCAGCCCTTACAAAAGACAATGGAAAGTCATTGAACCTGCCGCAGAGGTAGTCCTCGCCGTACTAGACGACTGTAGCAACGCGTCGGTAAAACCGAACATTATGATCCACACCTTCTCGAACGGCGGTACCAACTCAGCAACGCAGCTGCTTATTGTGTTGCAAAGGCAGCTCGGTTATGCACTGCCTGTCACTGGGATCTTATGCGACAGCGGGCCCGCGCGTGGCACATACACGAAATCCTTTCAATCGATGCTGCTTTCACTGCCAAAGGGTCTGCTCTGGCGAATCATCGGGCCTATCGCTATCATGTTTGTTATCAACGTTCTCTTCGGTTCTCAGCTTATTGGATGGGAGAAGCCCGAGACAATTTATCGAAGGACACTACTGGATCGAAATTTGATAAACTGTAGGAGGATATGTTACGTCTTCTCGAAAGCTGACACGCATGTTGACTGGGATGACATTGCGAGCCATGCAGATGATGCTCGACGCAAGAGCTGGGATGTCAGGGAGCTTGAGTTCGATGGTACGCCGCACTGCAATCATATCTCCAAATACCGTACAGAGTACTTTGAAGCAATGCGCAGGATCTGGGAGGGTGGCGCCCTGGAGCCTGGCCCGAAGACGTTGATGTGATGTGGTGCCACGTACGCAAGGTAACTAGGTACCTTCGCAATGTCCACTGCATCGAGACCGGCCGCAGCATTAGTGGGTGGCCTCTTTCATATTCTCCTTTGTATAATGAGATAAGCCAATAGAATTCATGCATTCGAAGGTGTTATTGTGGAACCAACCCATCCTTCAGCTTGCGCCTCGGTAATTTCCTCTTTCATACCTGACTGTCGCAACGATGAGTAAACAATTTTGCACGCACCAAGAAAAGCCAGTAAAGATGCACGTCAGACAAGATTCCCTACTCTTCTCAACCACCTGAAAATGCAAAGCAAGACCGAAAAGGCTGTAACGGCTACGACTCGTCAAGAAGATGCTCCTCCCTGGATGCGCGCAGATCAATTCATCAAAACCGGCTATCGACGCCAGCTCAACAGCTTCTACCGCTGCGTAACCTCTCTACTTTACTTGCACAATGAATTTGTGAATATCTGGTCGCATCTCGGACCCGGCATTGTCCACACACTACTCCTAACCAAAGAATGCCACGCCTTCTCCAAACAATGGGATGAAGAACGATACGTGGATCAGATGATTGTGTGGCAATACATTATTTCATGTATCCTCTGCCTCCTCTTCTCCGTGAGACCACATTCTACAATCGTTATGACTATTCAAGCTGATGTGCTGTAGGCTGGCTACCATACATTAACAGCGCATTCTCAACATGTCGCCATCCGCTGGCTCAAGATCGATTATCTGGGCATCATCTTCAACATAGTTGCTGGCTGCACTGCCTCGACCTACTTCGGTCTGCGTCACCATCCCAAGTTGCAGCTGTGCTATATCTCATCTTCCGTGGCCCTTGCCCTGGTCTTGTTCAGCGTCATGCTCGCGCCTGGATCAGATGGCGATGCTAAGAAGCTTTGGAGGTGAGAAGTTTGAGAATTTTTCAACTCAACTCGTTGATACTGACACAACTAGATCCGTGCTCTTCGCTACCTTTTTCGCGAGCGGGTTCGTCCCCATGGTGCACGCCAGCATCATCGACGGTGTCGAGGTTCTTGGATATTTCCCTCTTGCTCATACTATTGGCATGGCGTCGTTCTACGGCACAGGAGTATTATTCTACGTCACGAGGTTTCCTGAAAAATATTTCCCCGAGAAATTTGACATTTGGGTGAGAATCTTTGATTCAAATTGCTACTCGGAGTATCCATCTGACAGTCGCAGGGCGCGAGCCACCAAATCTTCCACGTCGTTATCATAATGGGCCAGATTACATACATCACTGGCCTGAGACAGATAGTTGCAACTCTTGGTCCTGTATCGGCGCAAATTGCACTGGAGTCTGGATTTGTGGTCACAGATTAAGGATACATTGCCCTGGCGGCGAATGTTTGCATAAATGATGCTTTGTGGGGACCAAAACTTGTACACTACGATTAAACATACGCCTCACTCATGCCACCAGCCTGGTCGGGGAAGCTGTTCAAGAGCATGAAAATTCGGGCATTGCATAGACTTCTGATCGAGCTCGTTTCCGCAAAGGTGTGAATATTAGGAGGACTAGATGGCCAGGTGGTGTTTGTTGTTCACATCCGACATCTCGAGAACTGCGATGGGACGGCGGCTTCGCGGCCGATTGTCGAGCTCCGACACGCAGCGTTGACTTACCTGTTTACAGCCCCCAAATACATGTACTATTTGTAGCTTCAGGGATTGTTTTAGATCTCCGTCTCAAGCATTCAGCATTTCTATATATGTGCACTGTTTACTGCACCGCGACACGTTCTTGGCCTCATGATGTTCGTCAACCGGTTGCATCGTTGCATAGCCGACATCACTGTCTTTCCCCACATCTCCCGGCTTCACAAACCTGTAGACACCAGAAAACCCCAGACAGTGGCGAACGAGACTGTCAGGCATGAAGCGAACGTAAAATTCACATACCCATGGCGCGAGTAACCGTACCTTACGCGTCATTGCATCTTCGAGATAAGCTCATGTCCGCATCTGGCCTCCTCGCTGCCAGGGCGGTGGGTGCCGAGAAAGTTTGCAAGCCGCATAACCGCATGGCTTCCCCAATTTGAGGATTTGTGTGAGTTTGAACTGTCATATCGGCAAACCGGCTTGTAGGAACTGCAAACAACTTGTTTTGACTGTTCATCGACGTGGTCTTTGCTTCAATAGTTAGCAGTCAGTAATTAGTCGCACAAACGAACAGTGCAGGTGCTTGGAAGCGTTCTTCTACTTCGTAATTGATTTTCGTACGCCTGTAGAAGCTTTCTTTTATCGAAACTGTGTTAAGTAATTGCACGTAACATCCTTCCGCATTCGTGGTCCAACTTTCTACTGCAAAGCCGAACCACGTCTACCACCAAGTTAGTTGCATCCACTTACCCACTCCACACCCACCTCTAATTCTCCCAGTACGTTCTCTCAAACTCCCTAGCATTGGCTCCTCAAACGCATCTCCTACGACACCACACTCTTCAACACCCCCTTCACATGCCAAGGAAAGAAATGCCAAAAGACATGACCATGCGCGAATGGCAGTGCCAGTCCTGCAACGAAATAAACCAAGGCCCCGGCACGCCTGAAGAGAAGTGCAAAAAATGCGGGAAATGAACGACTTCACGTCCGACAACTGCTGCCCTTCACACACAATCTGAATCAGTGTACGTGACAACGGCTGCAGAATTCATATTCTACAGCCCCAGAGACACTGTTGTCAGCCGCGCCGTTATGCCAACATATCTCTTGAAGAAAAACGTGGTATTAAATGCGGGAAAATGGACAACAAGATATTTGCCAACTGCCGTGCTTCACACACAATGTCCGTGAAAACTACCGCAGCATCATATTCCACAGCCCCAGAAACACTGTTGTCAAAAGCATACTCGTGCCAACATATCCCCCCCAGCACCCACTCATCCCCACGTCAAAACGCCATACGCACCAACTGCGACGCCAGCAGAGCCTACAAGCTATACAAAGCAGCATATATAAAAATCCCTCGCCTTCTCCTTGCTTGTCTTCGTAAACAACCACACCTTGAACACGCAAAACACTCAATAATAAACATTACCCACAACAATACCAAAACCAACAACAAACTAATAAGTAACTAACTCCCCTTCCCCTTCCCACTCCTTCCCCCTACATATCCAAAAGCCAACTCCACCTCTAGCAAACTACCCAAACCACCAATGCCAAAAGCATGGCCCTGCCGCCACTGCGGCTGGCTCAACCCGCCCATGCCCAACAACGCCATGTGCGTGCGCTGCGGCACCGACGACGCGTGGCGCAAACTGGCGCTGGAATTCGACAAGAAGTTCGACGACGATGATGATGATGACAAAGGGCCCAGGTGGAATTGGGACGCGTGGCCGGGCGGCGCGCCGGGGCCGAGACATCGGTTGGCGTTGAGGGGGCCGGCGCCGCCGTTTTTCAAGTATGATTGAGGATGAGGGGATGTAGGTGAAGGGGAGGGGGAGGAGGGAAATGAATCCTTGAAATGAAGTAAAATGACATGTTTGGATGATATGAGATGTTTATGTGGTGGTTGTGTGGTGAGACGTGAGGGGGAGATGCACAGAATGAACAACTGTTTCGAAAACAAGGACTATATTCCACCGTCTTTCCATGCTGCTAGGTATATCTGCATACCTGATTTTGAAAAAAAAACGCCATCGCTATGCTAAATGCCCATGCATGATATCGTTATGATTCAATCAATTGGCGAGGAACGCCCACGATAAAATTCGCCTTCATCAATTCAGCCTGACGCGCTTGCCAGCCGGCTCCGTGCTCGCTGCAATCTTCGACGGCGCCCAGTTGTGCTTCTCGCCGTTAGCAGCGATGGTCTCGTTCGTCACCTGGGAGATTTGACTCTCCTTGCGTTCGGCGCCCAGCTTGGGCTTCCAGGGCGCCTCTATGGAGAAGGAGAAGACTTCGCGTTCGGGCCGGTGACTTGCCACGCGCTTCGCGGGTTCCGTCTTGGCGGTGTCTTCGCTCTTGTCCTGGGTTTGTGGCTTGTCTGCATCGTCCGCCTTCTTCTTGTCCTTCTCTTCGTCTTCAATCTCCTCGGTGTAGCTCCACATGAGGCTGATTTCGCCGCGGACTAGGGCTGTCAGCCAGAGACTACCAAGCACGCCTGGCACGAGGTAGAGTAGGGCGGGCTGAGCGTGGTTCCATATCATCATGACGCCCAGTGTAGTCAGCAAACCCAGCACGTATCCCACTAAGCTGGCTTTGAAGTATGTTTTCGGAAATGTGAATGGCGCTTCAGGCTTGCTGTCTTTGGCTGCTGAGGTAGTCCAGAGTGGCCTGCCCATGAGCGAGTGCGTCCAGAAGTGGTCGCTCCATCGTCCAGCAAGCGAGTGGTACACGGGCTTCTCTATGGTATCGGCCTCTCCTTGTGTCGCTGCTGGTGTTCGCTTCTGTTGGCGCAGGTAGAAGAGGTACAGGTCGAAGCGCAAGGCGAGACCGATCATTATGCCGGGGAGCACAATATCGCCTAGGCCAAGCATCGCGTGCGAAGGAGCGGCGAGAGGGTCGTTGGCCGGTGCCGGTCGCGGGAACATGAGCTTGATAGGGACGTCGAGTGATTTGGCGACTGTCACCATCATAGGCCTGGACGCTTGTTAGCAATCGTTGTATTACAGGGCATCAATGCTGCTTACGTATAGAAGACAAAGTAGATGTCATAGAAGAAGAGGGCGCCGAGGATCAAGCTGCCTGTAGCAAATGTCGTGGGAGACATGAGCTGCAGAGCGCCGTACGAGAAGCCAAAGCCCAAGAGGTTCGTCAGGTACCACGGCTTGTCGACGAGGTTGAAGTATGCCACTGTGCTCAATCCAGCGACGACACCGAACATGCCATGCGGGCCGATCTTGAACTTGCCCGTCAACGCGCGATGGAGATACATGCGCAGCGTCCATTTGTTTCCCGGCATGGCGCGATCGGCCCAGAGCATATTCCTCACCCGATCCGAAAGAGGCAGCCTGGCCAGAAAGCCCGGAAGCGGCGTCGTAATGGGCGACTTGTTCTTCACATTGCCCGCCACAGGCTCTGCCTTCTGCGCGGTGCCATTGACACGATATAGCGCCCCACCCAGAACATGGCGGTGCGGGAATATGAGCGAGTGGCCGATGTCGAGCACATCTGTGACGAGTCGTGAAACAGAGAAGACGCCGAAGATGGCGAAGTAGCCATTCAGGATCTTGTTGAGGAGCGCGGGGTCCTTCATCCACTTGAGGAGGAAGTACAGCGAGGCAAGCGCGCATCCGGCGAACAGAGGCATGAGGAGGGCATCTGTGGGCGACAACCCCTCCAGGATGCGCTCGTCCTCTCCCTCGTCCTCGTCCTCGTCCTCGTCTTCAAGGCTCTCATCAGCACCTTCGCTACTATTCGCACGCTTTCTCTTCGCTGGCTTCGCTGCCGAGGTCGGGCGCGAGAGCGAGGCGTGCGCGCCCGTGTATATCGGGAAGAGGGCCGAGACGATGAGGTGCAAGTACATAGGCAGCAGCGGCTGTACCAGCGTAAACTCGTATGCGACGCGTCCAAGGAGGGTCGCGAGCAGACCGGGATCGGGGTCGGCCATGACGTCTGCTGGTGATGGTGTATGCCGATTTGCAAGTGTTGCTCGATGGACGTGAATTAGGTGTCGGCAACGGAATCCTCAAACGTTGACGTGTCCACTAGCGCGGGACATCAGTCAGAGACATGCGATTGTAGACAGAGTTTAAAGAGCGCAACTAAGTGCTGTGTACACAGACTGCGACAGAGATCAATCAGTTTGCGTGTCGCGTCATGAAGTTTGTTTGCCGACAGCACTAGGCGCCACACAGCCGTTGGAGGTGGGATCATGCCCGCGCGGCACAAACCAACCAAACATGTGACGTACCAGATCGACCGTGCATTGCTCTCCCGCGCCCCCAGATCTGCAGGCCGCGGGTGCCTTGCAGCATCTTTCACCGCTCAAAACCTTGCTGATATGGCGCGTGCTTTCAGCCCTAATGGCGCTACTATGTTGACCTCACTTGAAACGTCTTCATCATGGCAAAGAGTTGATAGCGAATATGCGTTGACAAATCGTGGTATGATAAAATGTGTATTGCTTCGGCTATGACATGCTCAGTGTGTCTCGGCGAAAGCCTCTCCGTCTCGTGCGTTTGTACAAAAGTTCCAACAGAAAAAAAAAATATCGTGTGCGTCATACACCCGTCGTGTGCAGGATATCTGTTGCCAAAACTCCCAAGCAAAAGAAGAGCGGTGCGCCGTACCCAAATGAACGGGATTTCCAAGCAGTCTTATGTATATCGCCCGAAACCCAAAGGAAAACAATTACAATACAATAGTTTTGGAAGGCGAAGAAGAACCGCTAATCGAGAAGGCTGGGTTGTTGTGCGTGGCAAGGCCGGCTCGACACGTGTAGTGACCTAAAATGTACAGACCAGAACGCTTGCGCTAATAAAACAAGATCAAGGAAATGTGTGTTGTGTGTAGGTTCAGCAAGGTGTAGTAACCGAGCCTGGTGCGGTGAAGCTTCTTAGCATGTCAAATGACATGCCATCAACGTGCACTCGGTGTTGGGACTCAATGAAGACGTCGTGGACATTAGCGATAGCACCACCTTCCCAGGGCGAGACTGCTGAAATCGTCTTCCCGTACGGACGGGGAGGTGTGAGTGCGGCTATGATGCGATCCGTGGTGATAGGGCCATCGGCGAAAGGGCGTTTGCAGTTGAAGTACGAAGACGCCGACGCTGCTGACGAAGGGTACGATGGCGCAGACGATGAGCTGAGCAGTGGCCGTGAGAAAGATGACGAAGGATAGTCGTTCTCATCGTAAGACTCTGAGGCGGAACTCGTGGGCGCAGGCTGAACAGCGAAGTTCTGACCTCGCGCTGTGTCTGGGCCATCGTCACGCTCCAAAGGCGATGACGAGAACAAGAAGGAGGCGTTGTTGTTTGCCTCGTAGTAGCCAAGAACAGAAGGCGTGTACGTGCCCATCTTGGATATGGCATCCATAGTGTACTCGTCAATTTCTGGTAGCGACTGGACCTCTTCATCCTCCTCATCATCATCGTCAGTAGAGCTCCATGCGGAAAAGGCGCTTCTCATCGGTGGGCGCATCGGAGGAATTTGTATGGACTGGGGCACCTCAATTGCCCGTCGCATTGATTTCCGAGGTGAAAGTGGTGGTGACTGCGCGGGGAACGAGAATTCCGGGCATGATTGAGGCGACAAGTTGGAGACGAATTCTTGTTCCGATTGGTATGTTGGAATCGATTTGAGCTGTGCCTTGATAAATTGCGCAAGGTGCGCGGAATAACTTCCTAGCGGACCAGTAGGAGAAGCCATGCTGCCAAGTTTAGAATCACGAGGAACAGCGACTATGGTTGATGTGCTCCGGTCCGTGGCATTGGAAGGGATTCTAGCGTGGCAGCTTCTAGCCTCGGATAGTGCTGGTTGCTCAGCCATCAAATATTTCATGTGGTCTTTGGGATTGAAGGCGGTAGGAGTCTCTTCGTCGTCGTCATCAAATGATCGATTGCGTCGGCCGCGGCGTCTTCGGACAGCAGCTCTGCCTTCGGCAAGGATGAGTTGAGCCTCTGGCGTTGAGCATCCTAATGCCTCGACGATGGGAAAAGAGTTGCTTCTTTGCCTCTGTGTGGTGGGGCGGAGGCTGTCTGTCCTCCTGGCTGGTGAAGAATGTCGATAATCCATGGCTTGTGTGCGGAAGTAGGGGGGTGTATGTGGGTAACTCTTATATCATGCCCGGGTTGGGCTGGGTCTTGGGGGAGGTTTATAGCCTGGAGGGGGTTGCAGAGAGTGACTGGCTATCCGGGGACAAGGGATCTCGCTGCTGGAGATGGACAGAGCAAAAGAGAAGAAGCGTCTTGGAGAGTTTGGACTGCGAGGCTGCTAAGGAAGAAGGAAAACGGTCGGTGGAAACGGATCGCACGGACTGCTCAAGTGGGCCATATTCGTTTCCGTATTGTGGGAAAACCGGCTGCCTGAAAATAGACAGACGGCACTTCCAAGCCGAACAGTGCGAATTGGCAGGTCAAGAAAGGTGCACATGACGTTTACAGACTTTGACCGCGCCATGGACAGGGAGTGCACGGCCCTAAAAAAGGCGAAAAAGAAGGACGAACTCCTGATGGCGTCCTCGACCCTGTCGGGACCCGCTAGCGTTTCGAGACAGCGAGCGAATAGCAAGACAGATCCAACGAAGCCTGTCCCACGGCACTGCCTAACGCCGTGGCAATACGACTATTTCTCTTCGTACTGCCCTCGCCGGTGTCGCGCTATCAGCACATCGTTCGATAGCAGCGCAGTCAGCCGGATTCTTCCATCTTGCAGCGACGGCCGCACCTTCGACCGAGCGAGCTTTGTGCTGTGCGTACAAGGCATGCCGTATGCATTGTTGTCATTTCGCCCAAAGGCACGTACAAGGGAGAGGATCACCTATGATCGACAACACCCTTGTTCTCTGACGCTCTGACGAGCGTCTGTGTTTCTGTGCTCCCTGATCAGCCCTGCCACAAAGGCCGCGAATGATGTATGTGCCTGATCATGGCGTCGCTGACTGGACACGGCCCTGACACAGCTAAGATTCAAGTGAGTCGATCAGCGCTTTTTACGCGGACGCGGGGGCACCTAAGAGCGACGTGGCGTGGGACGTCGACAAGTCCATCTCCCGATCTACCACTGGGCCCAGGAACCGGGATGCTGCGTGGTGTAGCAAAAGCAACGTCCAGAGGGCTGCCGCCAAACTTTACTGCCCTCCTCTCACACTTGCTGTTCTGACAGCCGAACAGAGTTGGGCATCGGTCCGATGGTGCGCGGAGAATTCAATACTTCGTACCTAATGATCCGATGGCTGTGCTCACAGGCAATGCGCCGCACTCGCCGCCGAAACCGTCAAGGTCCGAGAGGAATCTGGGAGGAAATCGGGCATCAAGCCGACAGCGAGCGCCACAATATCGCCGAGTCACCTCCATTGTGCTGTCGCCTTGCAGGCCGGGAAGGGGACATTGGCCTCGGCGGCACGTGCCTGCGTGTCAATGTCGCTTCCCTCTTGGCCCAACGCAGCTGCCTTGCATGAAATTATTTGCCATCCAGGGTCGCGCTTACCCCAACTCCCAACTGACTCACCCGACAACACTGACATCATACCTACACTTGACTTCAGCATGAAACACTGTAATGATGATCGACATGTCGACTACGTTGCTACGCGCGCTGTGTAAAGCCTGCCTTGGATTAACCACTGTATTAACTACAACATATCGTACTGTCGGTGAGCAGCGACAACATCGCGTCGTTCTTTCCTGCGCTTCAGCAGCTTCATCGAGCTACTTCTCGCGCAGCATCGCATCCACGTGCTTCACCAGTCCCGGCGGCAGCAACACCACCCAAGCAGCCATCATGTCTATTCTACTATCCGTCACTCCTATTCCTAAAAGCAACTTACAGCAAACTCACTCGAATACACTTTTACCCTCTTGACCCCGTTTTACTCGCTTCCCCAATCCTCAAACGATGCGCACGGCTGCCAAATTCTAAGCACTCGAGCTCCATCCCTTATACCCGCACTCCGCGTCCCGCTTCGTCAAAGCGCAAATGTTATTCGCATCCTATGTTGCCGCAGTCATCGTACTCGCACTGTTATCGCTCTTGTTTCTCATTGCACGCTATTCCACAAAGCGCACCATGCGTCTGCCATGGACCAGCGACGATACACTCCTGTTGCTTTCTTTAGTAGAATCAGCATTGGAGCCTGACGTAGCTTGCTGCTGACACGCAATTAGATATGCCTCTACATTGTCGTCGCACTCTTCCTTGTAGGCGAGTCATCCCCATGTTCAGACCGATCTGGTCACATCTCTGATGCCAAGCAGCCATGGTCGCCGGTCATGTCCACGAGCACATACAGACTGCGAACAAGTCGAGATTGCAGTTGACTCTCATGGTAGGGAAAGCAATAACTCCATGGTTGCCATATTGAGTTGTATAGGTGCTGTGGCTGTTCCGAATTCCCATGGCCTTGGGCTTAACCCTTACGCGATGCGCCATCGCCGTCTTCTTCATACGCACACTGTTTACCCACGGGTTCCCGTGGTTGAGGCATGTTGGTATTCATCACCAAAACCTAATCTGTCATCTCAATCAGGCTCATGTTGATTCTCCCTCGCAGCGTACGGCTGCATCTTCTTCGCCAACGGGACGGGCCTAGCGACCATCCTCGGCGTCCTACTTCACTGTCATCCTATCAAGTACAACTGGACTCTACCACTTAAGCAGTCGGGTCATTGCTTCAATCTCGAACCTTTTGTCGTTACCATGGCGGCTCTTGGGGTCGCACTGGATCTCCTGACCTGGACGATTCCTCACTGTGTCGTCTGGCAATTGCAGCTCCGACTGGCGCACAAGATGGCAATAACAGCCATTTTTGCATTGGGAATACTGTACGATGATTTGATCATCTGTGCACATTCATGGATCACTGACCGAGTCGCAGTAACATCCTTGTTGGCGGTCTGCGCATAAGCGTGCTTACTGAGGTGGCCTACGGTAGGGACGTCACTTATGGTATAGGTACCTCTTTGATGTGGGCGATCGCTCAAATGAGCACTGGTATCGTCGTCGCCTGTTGCCCACATCTCCGACCTCTTTTCGAAAAGATTGTTCCTAACAAATTCGTACGAGTGCACACGCGAACGTCGACGCCTCAAGATTCGCCTCTGCGAACTAGGCAAGCCTCGATCACCGTAATGACGAGGATAGAACTACAAGGCAGCTCGCCATCACCGGCGATCAACACTTCAGTCTTCCATGAAGGGCATTTGGAACCATGGGCGCCCACGTTCGTCGTTGGCACAAATCCTGTAATGGAAGAAGCGCAGGATATAAAATGCTGTACTGGATGCATACCTCTCTGCCCTCGTCATCTCGCTTGAGCGCAGTAGGCTTTTCGTTGTTTAATTGGTTGTTTGGTACTTGGATACATGGTTCGATATCATGGTTTTCACCTCAACATCATCTAAACTCTAAGCGAGCCTAAATAATACCGCCTACTATCCAACTCGGATACAACGTCCTGCTCATCACCCTTCAGACGTGACTACCAATGTGGACCAGCCTTTGGCAACTAGCTTTTCAATCTTCAAGCCCGCGAAAGCAGGTATTGCTTCGAAGTCTCCGACAAATTGCTTGCTTATGGGAAGTCCTAGCTGTCCGTTTTCATTGCATCCAGCACCAAGCACTGCTCGCGCTGTGACGCATCCGTCCCTTTGCACTTCCGCTGCGACAAGCACATGGCCATGCCCAATCGCAACATCATACACAAAAGCTTCTTGTCCTTCGACCCTAACATTCAAGCACTTGACCATCTCATCTTGGTCTTCATCGGCGCTGATCGCCGTGGAAGTGCTGCTTCCCAACGCGCCTTTCTCTCCAAGCACCGACACCATCATCTCATCACCTGGGTTCGCCTGCCCCCAGAGGAATAACTCACCCTCCGCACTCACGGCCGCAGTCATGTAACCTCCCGAAGCCACCTTGATAATGCATGTTTCGGATAGGTATTCGACTGGTTCAAAACCAGTGCTGTTGGTATACGTGCGCCCAAGGCATTTCGGATACCGCGGATCGCGCGTCGCAGTATGCACCTTCCCACTGTGATCCAGTGCCGTGGCCGTCGTGGTATTCGTACACCATTCCCTGGGCTCGAACGGGGCCAACTTCCCACTGGACGTAGTCGACTTCGCTTCGAGATAGCCCCTAAACGACGCGAATCCATCAAAGTACACAATTCCATCGCCTGAACTGACCAAGTACCCCCCACTACTATCCATGCGAATCAACGCGATTGCCATGGGGTAGGTTTGAATCTCATCATCCCCACTCTCAATCTCTAGCTCTGAAGAGAATACAATGACGGACGTGGGTGTCGTGTAGCCGCGTACGCCCTCGTGCATTGACGAGCCGAAGAATTCAATCCCTATTTCCTTTTGAGAAACAGCTTCTTTGATGACCGGGGAGTTGGCGATGTGCATCGCTTGCGCGGACGTCAAGCCCCGGCCGCGATATTCTACTGTCCGTTGAGAGGTGTCGCTGGAGCTGGTGTGCGCGATGATGGAGTCGCACCATGATGCCCAGAGGATTTTTATGCAAGCGGCGCGGAGGAGGGGACTTGGTGGAGAAGATACATCTGGTGTGGTGGAGCTGGGGGAGGATGGATCGTAGCCGAATGCGAATAGCTTCATTTCCTGTCCTCGGAGCAAGATGCGCGTAGTGTAGATATGGGTAGTAGATTCGCGTAAAGTGGACGCGTGATCATGTGCCTTCGATCTAGCGCGGCGCTACCTCCACCAATGGCCCTTCGCACACATATTCCCTCATCCTCCTCCTAGCAAAACAAGGTTCGATTTCCCACTCGCTGAAAATTCCCCATTCGTGCCGCAATTTCCGTGTGGGCGTCATTGGAAAAAGCAGGGCACGATACAGACTGGGGTCGTGGAAAACCTTGTTCGATAGCCGAGATGGTTACCGGTTTATCAATGGAAATCCTGCATTCCTGAATCCTTCATGGGACGATGCTCCGAGATCCGAGATGAGGGGTCGGTGCGGCTGCAGCTGCGTCAATGCGAGTCAGAAAGATTAGTTGGTGGAGCGGAACAAATGTACGATTGGAAAAAGATATCGCGGTGCATTATGGGTAGGTTGCGTTGTGAAGCTGGTAATCATATTGATTTGCATAAGTTAGCGACGCTACATGCTTGTTCGTACGAGGCGATAGTAGCAGTAAGATGGGATTGTTGTTGCTTCCTTGTCTCCATGTAGGTACCTGGATGAGTCCAACGCGCTTGAATCGCGGCTGGCTATCTATCCATCCCAATGAATGGATGGAAGAAATTGAGAAGATGGACATAGTGAACATGGTGATCTTGTGTCAAGGCTCTGAACCCTAGCAGATCAACAATACGCTATACACCGTCATGGCAGACTGGAATTTCACAAATGAAGAAATTTTACAAATGACTTTCACGACGCATTTTCGTATACGAGCGGAACATACAATTATATGAAAGTGCTTTGAGTTCGTGTGCATGGACAGACCTCTATAATAGTAGATCATAGTTTCCATGATAGCTGCTATTCCTCGTCAGCCTCTGTGGCGCCGTCTTCATGCTCCCGCAGTTTCTCCATATCCTCCTCAAATATCTCCCTACCTCACTCACGGCTCTCCCTATCCCACTCCCGGCTCTTCCTATCCCACTCCCGCTTCTTCCCATCCCTCTGCCACCGACGCCTCGGCCTCTCCGCCACCATATCACTGTTACTCCCCGCACCGGGATCCGCGGCATCCAGTAGAGCGTCCTTTGGCGCCATTGTCTTGCTCTCAAGTTCCGATGTACTACTACCAGGTTGCAATTGTCTGGCATTGACGCGGCTGTAGGGCGAGCCTTGTTTATACGGGGACTCGTATATCGTCGTTGATTCGAGTGGTTCTTGTGAGCGCACAGGCTGTGCAGCCTGTAGCGCTCGCTGGACATCCTCGTTGGTGCTATCACGAAGTCGTGAACTCGACGACTGGGCCGAAGACGTAGCAACTGGAGGATTGTCGAAGTAGTCCGTGGAAACACCTGCCAGAGGTCTCTCAGACGTAGGCACATAATTTCGTTGCACATCTGTATCGTGGTCAGCACAAAACTAGTCCAAAGATCAGATTTCAATAACGTGAGTGGTCTTACCATCTACTGTGCGCGCAGCAGATGCTTCCGGATAAAGTAGTAGATCTTGAAAGTTAGGGCTCGGTACATAGTCAGCAGAGTGATACTGCTGAGGCTGGATGCTTGAAGATGGTCGTGAAGGACCCGCCGTTTGTCCATTTTTGAGCGTTTCAATTACCAAGTGCGCGCCGAAGTGCGCGCCGACACCCTCCAGGTCTCCATATGACGAATCGTAGAGTGGCAGCGATGGAGACCTGCGGTCTTGTGAGTGTTGTTCATTTCCAGTTCCAGTGACGTCCCTGTCTTTGCGGCAGGAGTGTTTGGTCAAGTCATCCTGATAGAGCCTTAGGCATGGCTTGCATGGTGTACCAGGATCACATTTTATTCTTCGTCTCTTGCAATCTGCGCAAGCTCCAATGCGTCGCGTCTGCATCGTTTCGGCACGCTGTTCTGCTGTGAGGCCTTTTCTTCGAATCCGCACTGATCTCTTATCGAATATTGCTGAGTAAAGGCAATTGGTTCCAGATTTTATGCATTCCATGCAATGTGGTCTTTTTCTATCGCATATGATCTGCCTCTCTTGGCATGCATCGCAAGGAATTGGTATCACGTTTTCCACTACCGCATCACCAGCCCTCTGATGCGTGGTGTTCTCTCGTAGTTTTCCTTGGAGAAACTCCGGGGACCTAGCCTCAGGACTGGGCGCTCCGATGATGGTCATTTGAGGTATGGAAGTGGTACTATCGTACTTAGGACTCGGAGGTACGGTAGGGCCAGCTTTTTCATGTCTTTCGGCATGCCGCTCAAACAAGTCCCTTCTATAAAAGACCTTGAAACAGAGACCACACACCAATGCTCCTTCTTGCGAGTGGTTCTTCTGGTGCCGTCTCAAATGCTCGATACGGGTATAAGATCTTCCACAATTACATCGATGGATTCTCGAAGCTTTTTGCAATTCATCTGTGGGCTCATCACCGGTCTCGTCAGAGACATCATGTAGTTTTCGTGACCTTGCGTTTGTGAGCAGCCAAGTTGATACTTGCTTCTCTGTTATACCACACTCTTGAGCAAGCGCAAGTCTCGTATCGCGGCTGGGATAAGGATTACTAATATTCGCCTTGAGCCAAGCTTGAAGTCGATGCAAGACAGCAGTAGGGACACGCAGAACCCGTTTTCCAGCAGCAGGCAGCTGAGCAACTAAGCGAGGTTTCAATACAGCCCATGATTCGTCGTTCATAGGATGCGCAATCTGGATAGATGCCTTGAACGACTCCATGTGGCGTAATTGTTCTGGAGTAATGGGAGGGTCCATCTGCAGACATCGACGTTCGATCTCGACTTTTCGCTCCGCTTTTTTTGCGTCCTCCTCATTTCGAATGTCTTCTAGTGGATACTCGCGTCGTAAACGTTGCACACGTGCAGCGACTTCTCGGTCAATCGGACGTGGGCGGCAATCGACGCATTCGTGAACATCAGGCACATGCGACGAACATGTGTAATAGCACACAATGTGCTGCCATGAGTTGCATAGCTTGCATAAGACAGTATTCCCGTCGGCACCTGAATATCCACAGAGGCATTTGATCGTGTCAGCCTCCAGGGTTTGCGTTGGCGCGGATTCATTCTGCTTTTGCTCCTGATTTAGGAATTGCACCTCTTGTAGTCGTAACAGCTCGTCCATGTTGATCATATTCTCATTATTTGTAGCCCATTGCTTGATATCTCTCCAAGTATTGACTTCGGGAGGTATGTATGGTTTGATGTCGTTGAGAATTATGCTGCGAGCATAGGGCTGTTGGTCTGTAGCGTCTATGAATCCAGGGCTTTTCTGCAAAAGTGACTTCGCCATTTGCTGAGCCTGAGTGGCTGCGCCAAGGGCTTCCTTTGGCTGGAGCTGGTTCTGATGAAGCACTTGCTGCCTGTCTTGGTTTTCGGTTTGTTGCCTGTTCGTTTCCAACTCTCTTCTTTCCTGGGTTTCTGCCTCGACTTGGGCTTGCTGAGCTATGCGGGCATCCTCTTCCTTCTTGCGTCGGTCTGCATCATTATGATCAGCCTTAGTGTTGGCGGAGGTCTTCGAAGGAGAGGAATCTCGCGCATCTGGAGAGTTCGAAGAACTGTCGAGCTTTGACCCTTGGTGACCAGCGGTGGTACGAGGTTCCGGAAATGAAGCAGATGCTTCGGTTGGCCGGGTTTTGTCGGACCTGTCTGGAGACAGGGCCAGCTTTGGCGCCACTGCACTCCTTTTAACCATGTTGATGATGTCACAGACTATGTTACAGCTTTCTGGGGTCTCGAAGCTCAGTGCCATATGTGTACCGTCTGGTTCAATCCATACTATAAGTGTATCCTTTTGTTTAGAATAGCCGCCGTCCATCAATATGGGCGTTAAGAACAATTTTTGAATTGTCTGATCTTCTGCATAGACCACGAGATTCCATTGGGCCTGTTCATTCTCTATAACATTAGCGTATCCTGTCCCTCGATCGAGCCAGTCCCTGTTTTCCAGCTCGTAGACTTTGCAACGGCAGGACGAGGACCCCATGGAAGCCATCAAAGGATGCACTTTATCAGGGTTCATAAACGGTCTCGTGATGAATTTTGATACGGGAGGGTCGTCCTTTTTTTCGATCCCCTCAAGCTCCAGGAGTTGGGCCCGCGCGGTTTCTTCGAGATCCATTGTAAATCGGAGCGGCTTCTCCATATGCTCTGCCTCTAGATCGTCTGCAACCGTGTGACTTTCATATATTTCATTCCCGGTCTTGTCTTCTCCAGTGGATAGTATTAAGGAGCCGGCAGATCGGTAAGAAGCATCGTCAATCTCATTCTCAGATTCGTTATCAGACTCCACCTCACGCGGCAATGCTGCGAGTGCAATGTCCTCCATATGACGCGCGAAGTGTATAAGCATCTTGCTTTTCCCAGCATCAGTCGCTTCGAGGCACAAGGGACACACCACGCTCTCCCAGCTGGGACCAAGCTGATGATCCAATTCCAAGTGCTGGCTCCAGAGCTGGCGATTTGCAAACGGCTTCGCACTGAACATACAGCTATTATAGAGGCATGTATACGGCTGGAGGTCGAGGTAGAGATGTTTTCTGCGTGTGTCAGATTTTGTGATGCGCCTAATACTACAGTAACTTACCGCCAATCACGGTTAGTCGCAGCACGTATGTGCTTACCACATGCATTACATTCGAATTGTGCCCCAGTCCTGGCTTCGGCTGGTAGCGGCGGGATTTGGATCCGCTTGCCTCCGGTGATACTCGTCATGAAAGATATCACTGTCTCCGCATAATGGGCTTTCGTGGGCGCAGGAAGGGGACGTTTCCAAGTCCCAGAATCTTTGAACTCCTGACTCCGCAAATCGAGACTTTCTGAACCTGATGGCTGCCATCTCTTCTTCTTCAGCAGGGCGAACCTGTCGGATTGCTGGCGTTGATCCTCGCGCCTCTTCTTGGCATCCGGCTGATATCGAATCCCAACTGATCTTTCCCAAGCACTCAGCTAGCTCCATATGTACCTTGGGAAACTTTGCCACAATGAGGTCTTTGTGGTAATCATGGGCGGCACGTTGTTCAACCTTTAGCAAGCTAGGTTCGTCCGTCGGCTCGGGATCGATCGCCGGATACTCGAGGGCATTGCTCAGATCAAATAAGCACTGGACATGTATCTTGACATCTTCGGCCAGACTTTCTGTTCCGCCACTTGTTATTTCGCTACCGGGGCTGTCGCTATTCACTTCGCTGTCGCTGTCGCTATCGCTATCACTTTCACTAACACCTTCTTCAGCTTGCTTGAGGAGCCATTTGGTCTGACTGTATATCTGGGCGGTATGGATGTATAATTCCATGGTGGCAGTGTCCTTTGAGTCGGCATGTCTGTACAGATCTGTGGGCTCGTAAGCAAGTTTACCATTAAATACAAAAGCAGAAAGCATACCGTTAGACAGAATTCTACACAGGGGGTTTAAGATAGACAAGGTAGTGTGCCGAAGACTCTTCGACTTCTCCAGTATGCTATCTAATCCTCCATTCCATGCATTATGGCCGTTGGCCCATAACTTCATTCTCACAAGACTTCGTCGAAGCTGCTTACAAGCAGGAGAGGGATCAGCCGATAGTAGGAGATGTGCAATTGAGTCGATGCAGGCTTGCAGCAGTCGTGCTACGATGCCAACATCGTCCTCAGCCTCGGTGCCGGCACAAGCTTGCCATCGCTCGATGTCGTTCTCTCCTTGGAGTCCAGCATTGGACGACAGCATCTGGGTCGGTGAATGTGCACCTCGGACGCTTGACGACTGCTTCGTTCCGCTCACAGTTGCCACAGTGTGGTCATGCGCATATGTCAGGCTGTCGTTTGAGATGCTTTGCAATTCTTCCATGCTTGCCCGTCGCTTGCGCAATGTTGCTGCGATGCACCCAGGATTGTGTCGTGATATGTAAATCTAGGAATCATGGAAGAGCCATGGCATTGTATTACCTGATATGCGGAATCAAGAAGTGGGAGGCGAGTGGGCTGAGTGCAGGCGTGCGGGGCAGTGCAGAAAGGAGACGAGGCTGAGAAAAGAGAACATGCATACATCAGCCGTCGGCTGCCAGCCTGCTGAGCTCGATCTTCATCTGCTCCGGCCGCGCACCTGTCGTTATGTCTGGCATAGAAGTGGCGGGCCTTGTTTTCGGTATACTCCCGATATTGATTGAGGTTGTAAAATCATATTCCGATGTTGCAGACAGCCTTCACACGTTTCGGCACTACTCCAAAGAGGTCAAATCCATTTCGCTCCAGCTCAAAGTGCAGAATGGCATATTTCTTAATCATTGCAGGCTATTGATTCGCCTAGTGGAGGATGACAGGGCCGCTGAAGACATGCTGGAGAATGGAAGCGACCAACGATGGACAAGCAAAGAGCTCAACGACAAGCTCAATGTCGTACTGAAGGATAGTCTAGAGCTCAGTCGCAGTATTATTGAAGAAACCAAGGACGTTATTGGTGAGATGAAGGAGGAGTTGAGAAAGTTTGACCATTTGAGAGCGCAAAAGAAATTGGTCAGTGCTCCATTTTCTGTCGTCATACCTACCAAACCTAACACGAACTCACTGTCCACAGGACGAATCATTTCGAGCTGCTATAAAACGGTTGCGAGGAGCGGTTCAGATTTCCTTCAACAAGAGCAAACACGAAAGATGTCTGGCGAGCTTACGTGATCGCAACGACGATTTGAGCACCTTACGAAGCCAGATTCGGGCCTTCCAGCATCAAGCAACAACCACTGCAGGCGCGACTGTGCGACACAAGACGTTACCGGACCGATTTAAATCTATCCAAGGTGCATCTCAGAAGCTCCATGAAGCCCTTTGCAGCGCTTGGTGTTGCGACGACGCAAAACATCGAGGTCACTTTGCTAAGCTGTGCCTTGATGCCGAGGCAGACGCAGAAGTTCGTCTTGATATCGCTGTATCTTGTCATGATACCTTCAGCGATGGATACAACAGCATTTTAATTGATCCTCCCATCTGGTTATATGTACAGTCCATGATCGTAACCAATGCCCTACCCGACATCGTAGCATCGCAAACTATGGACGCTCTTAGGAAAGCGATACCGGTCGAGCTTCTTAGCACTACTTCGGCCAAAGCTCTTAAGAAAAAGGCTTCTTCGGATCTTCCACAGGCTTCTGCACGTCCGAAGAAGAAGCGGGTTCATTTCGTTGACCCGTCAGCTGCCGTGGTCACGACACCCATCGCAAAAGTGAGCCTACCCGACTTCAATCTGTGTCAAACTAAAAGCATCTGTCATTATTTGAAACGAACCCATGGAGCTCGTGACAGCTCTACGCCCACAAAATGCCTCGGGTACTTGGAAACACCATGCCAAAAGTACAAGCACAGATTCTATCTAAGAGATCGAGCTGCGAAGGTCGTGAATGCCCCGGATCCGCCCGAACAAGCAAGCATTTTCAACGTCTTCGACATCATGCAGTATGAGGCGGACGACGTGCTGGAGCCTGAAGATCAGCTCAGACTAGCACTCAAGACTGCACTCGCAATTTTGCAATACAATGACACACCATGGCTGGCTGAACGTTGGCGCTTAGGAAACATGAGCTTCTTCGGCCACCAGCGAACATTCGACGACGCCACATTGAAGACATTACACCTCAGCTCACAAATATCATGGCCACATCAACCAACAACGGCCACCCAAGTCATGGAAGGAGTCCAGAAGACCGACGACGTAGTCAGCGACGAGATCAAGTACGGCATCAACAACCTCCCTCTCTTCTTCCTCGGAGTCGCATTGCTCGAGATTGCGCACTGGAAACCATTGGAGAGTAAGATGATAACACGAGACCAACTGGACCCAGTCTACACCGCGCGACGACTTGCTCAAGGTAGAGCGCCGCTGGGACCAGAGTACCAGAAGATCGCGCAGAAGTGCTTGCAGTGCAATTTTGGATTTGGGACGAAGCTCAATAGCAAGAGCTTGCAGACGGCGGTATACAATGATGTGGTGTGTGAGCTTGAGGGCATGATTGAGAGACTAGCTGTTTGATGCATCCACTCATATTGCATGATTCGACACCACTACCATCGAACTTTTCAGCCGGCTTTAGCACTACACTGCTGTGTCACGGCAATCTCGGACAATACGCCATCTTTTATAAGCGCCTCAATACTCTTTGGAAGCAGGAATTGCATGCCCAGCCCAGGCTGTCCGAACCAAGGCGCAACAGGCCCTCCGATCACTACTACGGCCTTTTCAACCTCATAAACATGGTAGTTGTACGGCACCTGCGAGGGGTCGTTCATGTCAAAGTCCAAATTCGCTGGCGGGAGCGCTCTCTGACTATATGGACTCCCTGCACTCGCCACGAAATTGCCCCGCGCACTACCAAAGCGATCGACTTGCGTGCCTGGCTTCAACGTCATGTGTCCACGTATAGGGCTTCCAGCAGTGTTGTTCGCGAAGCCATCCGAGAAGGGGTACATGAACCAGCTAACTTCGCCAGCGGATGCGTAGTTTGTCCACATTGAGATGAATTCTCCGGGACAAAGACCGCCGAAGCGACCGTACGTAGTGCTGCCACCCACGAGGGTTGACAAGGGTAGACATGACGGGAGGATGACGGGACCTAGACGGGCATCGCCACACACGTAGGCTGTGTTGCCCGAGTCGATGGTTCCCGCGCAAAAGTCAATGTCACAGCGATCACTGTTTTCCAAATCGGTCTGCCATCGTATCAGTAAATGATGGATTTGGGGAATAGTTAGGCATATACATCGACTTCGTAGCCGAGAGGAAGCGTTCCATTGAATTTCTGTGACGCATAGTCCGTCGGGGTGTCTCTTTGGCGTACATACTTGTGGCTGGTGACGGGGCTGGCGTGCGCCCTGTGGAATGCAACTATCGCAGATATAGCAATTGTGAACGGAAATAAAAACATTGTGTGATGGAGCTGCGGTTTTATGGACTGATTGGGAAGTGTGCGAAAAGATGTAGAAAATCCGCACCCGAGTTCCTAGGGATGCCACAGTCCAAAGGCGTGGCCCAGGAACCATTTCATATGCGGTGACGGCAGTTCCCGTGGCATCGATCCATTAACCTTAAGGTATGGCATGTGTTGCCCCGGCCTTAGTGTCATGCAGAACGAGATCGACAACTCCAACATGGACCTGATGGTGCCACCTCCGTGACATACTCTGTGCATCGATGCGTGGTCGCCGATCCGATCTTTTGCACACCGCGCTCGAACTCATCAGTCAAGCTCATTGGTATGATGCATGCAGAATGCCAAGTCGCTATATCATGTGTCTCGCGAAGGGAGGACCATTACTTTTGACACCAGTGTCGCTAGCTCATGCCGTAGTTGAGTCAAATTCGGTGCTGGTCTGTGCCGCGGATTCAATCTGTCGTACCTCATCTAAGCTGGTGGCAGATGCAGTGTCCTTGATGACGGCCCTTCGTGCTTTGTTTTTGTCCTGCCTCTTCGCACCAACCGGGAACCTCTTCCGCCCGTCACATGTCATACAAGCGAGCACAAACACATCTGCCCATGGTTTCTTCCCACCTTTGCTCAGATTCTCCACGCTTTGGTTCGCTGTACGTCCTGGGATCAGCACTGTGTTGCACCGCTTGCAAAGACTGCGTTTCAAATCCACGGAGAGGCGAAGTTGTGCTTTGCGCGTAACTTGCTGCAAATCAGAACCGAGCTGGAGAGCAAGAGGCGAGTGACTCGGCACGTGCTCACTGCATGTCTGAGCCGAGTTCCAGTCCTCGTCAGATTCAAGAATCCTCGTGGCCGTGGTCTTGTTTGAAGTTGTTTGTAGAGTCAGGTACGTGGCGGCCTGGTATAGGAAAGTAGTGCGGGCGTGTAGATGTTTACTCGGTATTCCTTTGGACTTTTGAGGTTTGACTTTGCTCATGGCGTTGGTTTGAACGGTTGCTGATTTGTTTGTTACGAGAGGTCCGTACAGCAAGTTCCCAAGACAGCGGTAGAACAATGGTTGGTTCCGGAACAACGACTCGTTCTACATCTTGTTTTAGACTGTGGGGATGATTCAAAGCGGATGCACAGACCACGTGCTGCCTACGGTCTAGCGCAGCTTGGCAACTGAAGCTAGCCCGGCTTTTTGCTTCGACATCACCGCTGCGCCCTCACCTCCACCTTCTTTTCTCCACACCCAGCAGTAGCGCCAACCACGACTTGTCGCACTTCACTTTGCAACCGCAGAGTCATCTGCTAATCTCTCTTCTCAGCAGTCTAGAAACTCAACCCCCACTTTCCGCACTTCTGCGCCCGCTCGCGCTCTGTTCAGCTGCCCTCAACCGCACGCTTACGCACGCGCCAATCGCACCACACCTCCATACCCTCACCCAACCGCACCATCTATTCCACCATGTCTCACGAGGAAGATCTCATCGACTACTCCGATGAGGAGATCCAGCCAACCGAGGTGCCCGCCAACGGCGACGCAGCAGCTGCAAAGGGCGGCCTCGCTGCGCCCGACGCGTCCGGCGAGAAGAAGGGCAGCTATGTCGGCATTCACTCCACCGGTTTCCGCGACTTCTTGCTGAAGGACGAGCTCGTGCGAGCCATCACCGACTGCGGATTCGAGCATCCTTCCGAGGGTTAGTCTAATTATTCCCCTCAGCCTTGCTCCACGTCAAAGCGTCCGTCCATCTGCGCAAGAAGCCACATCTGTTTGCGACCTTGGGTATCTGTAGAAGGAAATAGTGGCGAGGGAACCTTTTCCTTCCGCTACGTACGGGCATACCAGTATCCTCCATTTGAACGCGCTCGCCCCGGTCCCGTACACAAGGCGCCTCGTCAGCCCTTGCTATTCTACTCCAGTGCTTCTGGAGCATCGACCCGGGCGATCGCGCGCCTCTCGTGGGTGAAAAGAGGTGGCTGTAATGGGGGTGTCGTATCGGCATGCACGAGTCAGCTCGCTCTGTCGCTCAATGGAGGATTTTGATCTCGCAAGATGGACGGACGCACGCTTCGCATTTGACGCTTTGTTTCGACCGCTTAAGATACCCTTTCTGACATCATTGTGCCATACAGTCCAGCAAGTTACCATTCCCCAGGCTATTCTCGGAAACGATGTCCTCTGCCAGGCCAAGTCCGGTCTCGGAAAGACTGCTGTCTTCGTCCTTGCCACCCTACAGCAAATGGACGAGAAGCCAGAGCCCGGCGTTGCCTCCATCCTGGTTATGTGCCATACCCGTGAGTTGGCTTACCAGATCAGGAACGAGTACAACCGCTTTGCCAAGTTCTTGCCCGATGTCAAGGTCGGCGTCTTCTACGGCGGAACCCCAGTTGCGAAGGACATCGAGCTCCTCAGCAACAAGGACACCCACCCTCACATCATCGTCGGCACCCCGGGACGTATCAACGCTCTCGTCCGTGACAGGCACCTTCGCCTCGCCAACTTGAAGCACTTCGTCCTCGATGAGTGTGACAAGATGCTGGACCAGCCTGACATGCGCAACGACGTCCAGGCGATCTTCCGTGCTACCCCCGCCCACAAGCAGGTCATGATGTTCTCAGCCACTCTGTCCAAGGAGATCCGCGCTGTCTGCAAGAAGTTCATGCAGAACCCCCTGGAGATCTACGTCGACGACGAAAAGAAGCTGACCCTGCACGGTCTTCAGCAATTCTATGTCAAGCTTGATGAGCGCGAGAAGAACAGGAAGCTCAACGACCTCCTCGATAACCTCGAGTTCAACCAGGTCATCATCTTCGTTCGCTCAACCCTGCGCTGCACCGAGCTCGACAAGCTCCTCCGCGAGTGCAACTTCCCTAGCACCGCGGTCCACTCCGGTATCGGCCAAGAGGAGCGGTAAGTCACCCACACGCATAGCTGCCACATCATGCTAATTCGGTGATAGTATCAAGCGCTACAAGGAGTTCAAGGAGTTCCAGACCCGTATCTGTGTCTCGACTGATATCTTCGGTCGTGGTATCGATGTCGAGCGTATCAACGTCGCTATCAACTACGATATGCCCGACAAGGCTGACGCTTACCTCCATCGTGTCGGTCGTGCTGGTCGTTTCGGAACCAAGGGTCTGAGTATCTCATTCGTCAGCAGCCAGGACGATGAGGCTGTACTCAAGGCCATCGAGGAGCGCTTCGCTGCCGAGATCCCAGAGTTCCCCGAGGACGGCATCAGCTCTGCCAGCTACATGGACAACTAAGTCCATACACTGGTACCAAGGTCGTCGATGATGTTATCGAAATGGAAAGTTGCCTTCGGGCTTGGGTCTGATTGAAGGACGACAACACCGTTTTGCGATGAAAAGTATGAGCGTGGCGTAGGCGGTTCGACTATTGGAATGGACTTGCGCTTTAGCCTGGAAAAGCTATGGATTACGAAATTGACGCTCATCTGACATGACTGTTCCGCTCAAGCTCCCGTGCCATGCGTGATCTCATACACTCGTTCTATCATGCTCACACACGCCGGTCAACAGTAATGCCAGCACGCCAGCCAATCCAAACCACTCCACAGACCATCCATAAATAACAAATGCAGCCCCTCCAACGCCCCGCCCGCCCGTTGGCAAAAAGAGAGAAAAAAACGCTCACCAATATCCTCCGAGCCGCACTTGCTTACACGCCACCACAAGAACCAGCTACATGTACTTGGCACAATGCCTGCAAGTTCAACAACGGGCTGCACGACTTTACCCATGGGAGTGAGACAACAGGCTCATCTCGCTTCCGTACCTGCATTTCGTACGATGGTGGCGGCACGGTTAGATCTAAGCGATACAGATACGGTTGTGCTGTCAGAGTGTGTAAATGCGGAGAATAGGGAGTTTAGCATGGGCATGCATGGGCTTGCTCGGGTGGTGGAGGAGGAGGAGGAGGAGCGGGCTTGGAATTCGTCCGAGGAGAAGAGTTTGGGAGTGTGAGTGGTCTGATTGGTATGGATTACAAAAGCACGCCATTGGTGAGCCTGTCTAGATGCGCCTGTGTATAAGAAGGGGATGCCTGTATTTACTTGTGAGCTGCTATGCCCCTGGGGTTTACCCGGCTGTTTATTTCGACGCGGGAGGACGTGGTTCCGGTAAGCGGAACTGGTTTTACGTTCTCAGCCTTGCGAGCGTCATGTTTCTCGAATTTTCGGGCCGTCTGTGGTTCTATGGAACATGTTCAGTATTGTGTATATATTTGCACATGTGTTTTGGGAAGTAAACGCGACGCGACAAGATAGGAGAAGAGCGTTAACGCTGGGATCGACAGCGGCAACTTACACGCACTCCCGGGCAGGCCAGTACACTGCCGACCCGCCGTGGCGCCACATGTCAGGAACAGGAATTGGTCAAGGGCGCAAGTGTGGACCTGGCGTTCAAAGCACGAGGAAGAAGCGCTGCAAGCGGTTAGCAAGGCGCCGGATGCGCACGGTTGGCTTGAGCCACAAGCAGTCCTTCTGGATATGAGAGGAAATTCTCGAAATGCTTTTATGGATCGGTGAGCGAGTCGTCGGTCAGCGCATTGCCCCTTGGCGACGTGGCAAGCTTCGTTGGGGGATCCGGAGAGTCAGATAGATGTGCACCGAGGTGCAGAGGTGCAGTGTTACTATTCTGAGCGCAATGTGCAGACGAGTAATAATGCCCTGCGCCCAATGCAGCTCCAGGACCGGAGGGCGCGGACAAGGTGTGGAAGTTCAAGCCTCAAGACGGCATTTCTCATTTCCCATGTCGCGCTTCGTTCGATCTATAACGACGGCGAATATAGGCGGGTTAGGTAGATATGAGATATGGAAGCAATGCGCACGTCGCCACGACTTGGGCCCCTGGGTGCCGGCATCTCAGATCAAGCATTGCACATGCATCCGCAAAGGGGTCCACACATCGCCATCTCGCTTCGACCTCATGGGGCGTTTGCAAAGACGTGGCAGTGCGGCAGTGCTATGCGCGTGGACACTTTGAAACTCCCTTGCTGGAGAGAGTGCAGTCGTTCGTAACACTGGCAGTTCGTAAGACGTTTCGCAAGCACGTGAATGTTCTGTGGCTGCAAGGAGTGTCGGAGATGAGGACGATGACCAGCAATGAGCATGCGCTCCGTGGAGAATACGTGCGTTGGAACCTGGCCGCAAGTCGATAGCAATTCTGTTGCCAAGGCACAACAAGCAACACAGGACGAGACTAGTATATGGGTGGTCAATTTGAGCGCGTGTCAGTCGGCAAGGCAGGAGCATCATGATCAGACCATTCGAATCTGCGATGTCGATTGGGTGGGTCTGGAGACGACGGCGCAAGATTGAAGAGCGATAGTCTCGCTTGCAAAAATAATGGAAGGCGCACAAACTGGAGCGCTGAAACACAATTGTGCAAGTCCTTGGGCGATGATTACAAGCGTGGGCGCTGCTTGCGGCGAGGTGAGCAGTGTCTTGGCATCATTCCCCACTTCAGCAAGATCATTGTGTGCTGCATCAATGGAAGGCAGATCTTCGCTGTGATGCGTCCATTGAGTGCGATTCAATGAAGCAAACGTGGCGATAATATGAGGGCAAGAGGCACCTTTGCAGAGTGATAGGCTGCTGACGCTTAACCTGCGACAGCTCTGCGCTCGGCCATGTTGTGCTCAATAGATGAACCCGATAGTCGACTTGGTGGCATCATGGAGGTGTAAGAACGGAGACTGCGGCTCGGGTGCGGCAAGCCCCTCGAGCCGTGCAAATTGGTCCAAGTGGCGACTCGCTGGTAATAGTCCCGACGTCCAAGGCCGCTCGCAGCGAGCGTAAAGTCAATTCCCCAACTCCCCAACGGCCGGGGGCCGCCAGAGCAGCTGTCGCTCTCGCTCATGTGAGCAGTGTTATCGCAGCGGGGCGGTGCTGGAGGGTCGCGACAGGGCTGGAAATTGAGCTGGCCTTATGCCGGACTGCCTCTTGGACAGACCAGCCCCTTTTGGAGGATTTTCAGGCTGCCGTTGGGAAATCGACCAAGGATGTGGATTGACAGGCGTTGCACGGATAGCGTTGGACGGGCTTGGCCATGTTGGCGGTGGATACGCGAACGCGAACGTCATACGCGTAGAAGCTGCAGCGGCCATTCCTCTAATTGGCCGCTAGCAGTCCTGTTGGGTTTCGCGCTGATGCTGGCGACGGTGCAGGATTCAGGAGAGATGCGGACGGTGACGCGGACGAGCCAGCGCAGCGCAGCGCAGCGCGGCATGGTTGAGGGTGCGAATATGCGGCGATGTAGGTACTGAGTACGAAGTAGATATATGCGCCTGCGGATCATGCGCGACAGTGCCAGCACCAGCCAGCGCCAGCTCATGTAATGTCCGAGACGCCTCCATGACCATCTCTGGACTCTCTGCAAGCGGGTCTTCCGCCAGCACCAGGTTAAGCGCACCTCATCCAGGCCTGGGGTGCCGCGCAAGCTCTCGTGGAGTCGTGGCAGGCTTTCCGAGCAGGATTGTATTTTCTGCTCGGCGCCGACGACCGACGATGCTACTTTGGGACGCAGTGGCTTGACGGTGGTGAGCAACTGTGCTGTAGTCGTACCGTACTGTACGCTTCTTTGACAGTGCTGTGTTGCGTATTGCAGGCGTGTGCAAACTATGCAGCCACCACGCGTGACAGGCAGCGCAAGCTAGACACCAAAAACAAAGGCGATGACGATGGCGGCCCCGAGCGCAGGCACAGGTAATGATAATAATAATAATCAGTGATGAATTTGGCGTCTGCGGTCTGGCAGCGATAAGTGCAGGGCCGCTCCCCAATGCAATCTAGCGGCACATCCATGGAGTGAGCAACGGGATATCAAGCCATCCTGACTGCCAGTGCGCGTTCCCAGCTTCTGCCGCCGCTGCGCTTCACACCTCACTGTCAGCTAATTCCACCGCATCTCTCCCTCTACCTTTGCATTCCCCCTCGCTCGCAGCCAGCGTCCGCTCACTTCGAAAACCCTCTGTTGTGGAACCTGCGCCCAGCTGTGCACTCCTTCCCGCCTTCACCATTCGTCGCTGTTGCAGTAGGCACGTCCCGGCCTCCGCCTCAGCATACCGACGGTGCTCTTTGCAGCGTCCCTTCTTCCGCCAGACGCCTCTCACTTTTTCCGTTTGTTCCATGTCGCCCGGCTGAACCCGCTCTCCGCTGCCTCACGCTCGTTTTTCCCGCCGTCCGACTAATCGATAATACCCCTCTGGAGCTCGTTGCTGCTGGCCCTGTCGCGTCTGCTCGTAGCGCGGCACCACTCGCCAACTTTTTGGCTCGTCATCCTCGCCGCATTCTGCACTCTGCACTCCTCCACCGACAACATACTGAACAGCGCCCGCCATGGCTCCGGCAGTACCCAGGTTGCGAATTTTGTCAGGTGCGTAGTCCGCCGCACCATACCTCTCTGCGACGCCGATAGCTTTCTTTTGTCCAGCACTCCCTCCCCAGCAGTGCAGCAACACCAGCAGCTTCACTGCACCGGCCTCCTTCCGATCCCAGCCGTCGATTCACCACCAGCGTTTGCTGTTCTAGACGAAACAATTGCTGACACACCACAGTGGGCGGTAACGCCGTCTCTGCCTTTTTATCATGGCGGTTACAGGCAACGAATGCCTGCGACGTCACCCTTGTCTGGAAGTCGGGCTACGAGAACGTAGCTCAATACGGCATCTCATTCAAGTCAGCAGCACAAAATAAAGCATACTTTGGAAATGCTGACAACTGCATAGATCTGCACTTTACGGCAACGAGCGGTTCAAGCCCTATGCTGGTATGTCCCCCCACACCTTCCCATTGTCAACTCTCTTTAACACTGTGCAGTCGTCCGCACACCTGAAGATGCCGCACATTCCTCCAAGCAGCCCTTCGACTACGTCCTACTCTGCGTCAAAGCACTCCCTGATGTATACGATATTGCCAACATCATCGAGTCGGTCGTCTCTCCACAACACACCTGCATCCTTATGAACACGACACATAGTATCGGAGTCGAATCATATCTCGAGCAGCGCTTTCCAACGAACGTCGTATTGTCATTGGTATCAGGAGCAGAGATAGTCCAGCTTGGCGCGAGCGAGTTCGAACACAAAGGAGCAACTGACATCTGGGTTGGCCCTGCAATCAAAAATGCCGCTATTCCAGCACAAATCCAGTCAGACATGG
>NW_001884587.1:136170-152104 GCF_000146915.1 Parastagonospora nodorum SN15 | reverse complement strand
TACGAGCGCATGATAGGGTATGTTGTCTGCTTGATCCTTCTTCTCTACATCATCTAACATGCTGCAGTCCAATTTCTTTCCATCCAGCCAGTATTCTCTTTGAACAGCCAAACCACGCCGAGCTCCTTGAGAAGGTCGGCGTCCGCGCGCTCATCAACGGCGTGCTGGACGAGTTACTTGCGCTTGCCAAAGCGCAGGATTGCATTTTCCCTGCCGACTTTCGGGAAACAACCTTCCAGAAGATGATGCAGCCACAGGAGAACAACAGCACCATGTGGCTCGACTTTGAGGCCAAGCGTCCCATGGAGATTGAAACTTACCTGGGCTCTCCATTGAAGCTCGCTCAGGAATCTGGTGTCCCTGTTCCTCGCATTGAGAGTCTCTACGCTATTCTCCATCACATCAACATTGCCAACCGCAACAAGCCTGCTGCGGCTCCTGCGGCTCTTCCTACCAATGGAATGCAGGGTCCGCCACCTCCAAGGCTATCATCAGCCCCGTTGCCACGGGGACCGCCTGGTCCTGGAGGACCCATGATGAACGGCAATGGGCCAATGATGAACGGCAACGGTCCAATGAAGGGTGGTCCACGTCCCGGCAGTCGGGCTCCTTCCATCAATGGAGCTCCCCCCATGCGCCGTGGGCCTCCCCCAGGCCCGAACGGATACCCCCCACAGATGAACGGCAGGGGCATGGGTCCACGGAGACCCTCGTTCGAAGACAGCAACAACCTCGAGGAGTTCTCGCATCTGATGCTCTACGATGACATGTTGGAGGGCGGAGGTCCTGGGGCCGGCCCTTACGAAAGCGCTGGCAACTCATCTACCAACCTCTCAATTCGCGAACGCGAGCTCATGCTGAGGCAACGCGAGCTTCAGCTTCGAGAGCAGGAGCTCAACATGCGCCGCGGGCCCAGGTCCCGGCATGGGCCCAGGAATGGGTCCAGGAATGGGACGTGGCCGACCCCAGCCACCTCCTTCAATGGGTGGCTACGATGACGACGATGATGAAGACGACTACTTTGACCCGATGGGTGGCCGTGCCCCAGGGTCACAAATCGACACTGATAACTTCGATATGATGAGTGTCACATCACGTCGCAACCGCAAGGCACCAAGCGCTAGTCAGATTCGGAAGAACCCTGAAGGTGGCTTTGCTCCTCAGCACGGCAACGGACGCTCAAGGAATCCGTTCGCCCGTCCCGGCATGAACAAGAACCGCAACAGCGGTATAACTTCGATTCCGGGTCTACACGACAGTATAATGAATAACCCTCTCATGGGCTATTCATCTAATCGCTACGGAGACGTTGACCGCGGCGCCATGGGCGCGCAATCAAGAACCAATTCACTAACAACAGCCCGCTTAGATGAGATGGGTGGAAGCTACGGTCCTTATCCTCCCAACAGTCGACGGACAAGCCAGTCTCCCGGCAACCCACTCAGCCCTGGTCCCAGGCCAATGGGCCGGCCATCTCCTCCCAACGGCTACGCGCCGAACGGTATGCCGCCAAATGGTATGCCGCCCAATGGACGCCCCTCCCCTCCGGGTATGAGGCAGCCAATGCCGCGACATCCTCAAGGCATGGGGAACATGGTGGCACCACAACAAGTTGAACAACACGCTGGGGTGAGCACTCTTTACCCGCCCAAGTCACGTCCTCAAGTTCGCAGTCTGACCGGTTCCGCCTCCGCTAGCAATGAGTCCAGTGGTAGCGCTCAATTAGATTCCGAAAACTCTGCGCACAGTAGCCAGATAAGCCTGGGACCACGGCCCCCTCTCGGCGTCCGGTAATAGACAGGATCTACCGTCCATATTTGGGGGGATCACCTTGGGCCATGTTGAAAGGTTACTTGGACCGCATATCCATCCGACGACGCTACACGAATCTACCTACTGTCGCCTCGCGATCACCTACCACCCGAAACTGCTTCTTAGCAGACCTGATCAATCACACTCTCTTCAACTCGCACATTCATCTTTCACTGCTGTTCAGCCATCGAAACCGGGCTGAACGAGCCTCATGACGGCCAGGGGCTGACACTTAATGACGAATATTAGAATATGGGTCCGGTGGGACATTTGCACGTATACAGTCCAGCTCTGTTATAGAGCTGTTGCTTCAGGTTTTCTTTTGTCTTTCGTAGTACATATTGTAAATGCCGTTCACCCGGTGGCACTCCTTTTCGACTGGCACCCGCTAATCATGGTTTCTTTTGCATGGGCTGCACAGTGGGGTTTGGCATGTTCCAATAGGAGTTCTTCTGATACAAGCACATGTTCTTGGTTTTGGGCATCTATCTCAGCCAGAGACGGCATCTCATTTCATGGTGCTGTATCTACTGACAGAGTGTACTACTATCTATTCCTCAAGCGACACTGTTAGGACGGAACTTGAAAGTCGAGAGTCGTGGAGGAGAGAAGAAACAGAGCGCAGTCGACACTTAGATGCATACATAGTTGGACCGGCAACAAAAGCAAGACGTTCCTTACTGCATTATCACTGTCAGGATTCCATCCCATCACTACTTACTCAGGTACCAACACTCCAGCGTTGCACATGTACGCACGACCATGTTCTGCGACGCTGTCCGCTTCCGTGTGCTGACATGATCAAAGACCCATGGCATAGGGTTTCAATCTGGAGTAATGGTCGATCCAAATCTTACACGAGGCTGTATACTGCCATAATGCCTGTGCGAGTTTACGTGCTTACATGCGCTACCGCCGCCTAGAACTACAGCTTATGCAAACAAACATTCACAAAAGTGTACGGTGAAAATCCATGAAAAAGACGCCGTATTACGGTCGCCTAGCGCGTCTAGTTCTGCTCGGAATCAATTCCTGAGTCGCGACATGGACCACGATCTAATTGTGGGGAAAGCTCAGCCGTCCCAGCCGTCTCAGCCGCCGACGTAATGGAGAAGCATGGCTAGATTGCGCATGGGGTGATGGCGGCTTCACGATGTCGTCGGACCATTGCCTGGGGTTGAGCAGCCCCTCGTTCGCATGTGACTAGCGCAGTGCGATGCGAGCACCTCCTCAAAAAAGGACGACAGACGTTCCAATTGCATTCATACTCGGCCCGCCCTCAACGCGTTGGCATGCATGCTGTTGTTCGTCCTGTCGATGCACCCTGTAGCTTGAGCTGACCCCCCTCCTCCGTCATTCGGTCGTGCCCCAAGTAAACGCGGGGCAGATGGACACAACGAGCAGCTCTTCACGCCCAACTAAAGCCACCGTTGCGCCCAAGAACCCCTCACTCTCTTGGAGCACGCGCTGGCGTGATACTGCCTGGTTGTCTCTCGGGACCCACACTGTAGTCGTAGTCCTTGGATTCGTGCTTTTAGCTCCTCTCCTCGCACCCCACTTCCCTGACACGCTCCACGAAATCTTCGACAGGACCCAGCATTGGCGCACCTCTTCACCAAGCGTCACCCTCCGGAACCCACTCGTCTTTCAGGAGCAGCAGATTTGTCCGAAACCCAAGCAGCACGTCGAATTCAAGGGCACCTTCAACACGCGACCCGAACGCAGCATGGCACTCGCCGACCAGGCCAAGCAGGTTGCTGCCGAGTTTGACTTTAAGCAAGATGCCGTCAACAAGGCTGTCAAGGAGTTCATCAGGGAGATGGGTAGGTATTAGCGAACATGGTGGGCATCCCGGATGCTGACGGCGTGCAGATGAGGGTCTTCAGTCGGAAGGCACCGAGCTGAGCCAGATCCCGACATACGTCACAGCGGTTCCCAATGGCACAGAAAAGGTACCATTGCACACGAGAGATGTGAGATATATCTGCTGACATGGAGTTCAGGGCCTCTACATGGCTGTCGACCTCGGCGGCACCAACTTCCGCGTCTGCTCCATTCAGCTACACGGCAACACTACCTTCTCCCTCACGCAAAGCAAGGTCGCAATTCCCCGCGAGCTCATGGTCGCGAAGACTTCGAAAGAGCTGTTCTCCTTCCTCGCGAAGCAGATCGAATTGTTCCTCAAGGCACATCACGAGGAGCACTATGTTGGAACTCTGAAGCGCCGGGAGCTCGGAGGAGGCGAGATTGCGGAAGAGGAGATCTTCAACTTGGGATTCACCTTCTCGTTCCCCGTCAACCAGATTGGCATAAACAAGGGCATGTTAATGCGCTGGACCAAGGGCTTCGACATCCAGGACGCGGTCGGCAAGGACGTCTGCGCTTTGCTCCAGACGGAGATTGACGAGCTACACCTTCCAGTTAAGGTCGCTGCTCTGGTGAATGACACTGTAGGAACTCTCATGGCGCGCTCTTACACCTCGCCCGGCAAGACTGGAACACTGCTCGGTGCGATCTTCGGTACCGGAACCAACGGTGCCTACGTGGAGAAGCTGGACAGGGTTACCAAGCTCACAAAGGACAAGAATGCAGGAGACTACGATAAGTCAACGGGCGAGATGATTGTCAACACCGAATGGGGCTCGTTCGACAACTCTCTGCGCACGCTACCAAACACGCCATACGACGTCGAATTGGACAAGAAGTCTGTCAACCCCGGCATTCAAATGTTCGAGAAGCGCGTCTCGGGAATGTTCTTGGGCGAGTTACTGCGACTGGCTCTTCTCAAACTGATCAAGGACCCAGCAGTCCCTCTGTTTGCCGACGACAACTCAGCATCCAACGATGTCCACAGCACCACACAGATCCACGACGGCAGCTCGATATGGAAGCAATGGGGCATCGACACCAGCTTCCTGAGCGTGTGCGCCGGCGACACCAGCCCTGGTTACCGCATGCTTCGCCAGACCCTCGACAAGGAGTACGAAATCTCCGCCGTGAGCGCAGAGGACGCCGAGGCAGTGCGCGAAATTGCCGTCGCCATTGGCCGCCGTGCAGCGCGTCTCTCTGCTGTTGCCATCGGCGCCATCGTCATCAACACTGGCCGCCTCAGCAAGACTGCTGGCGCTGCCACCACAGAGCAAAAGTCAGGCATCGCGCCGGCCCGTGGCGAAGTCGAGGTTGCAGACGAAGATGTGATTGACGTCGGTGTTGACGGATCGCTTGTCGAGTTTTACCCCAACTTTGAAGAGCACATCCGCGATGCGCTGCGTGGTATTCCGGAAATTGGCGAGCAGGGCGAGAAGAGGATTAGGATTGGAATCGCAAAGGATGGGTCGGGTGTGGGTGCGGCGCTGATTGCCCTGGTGGCTGGCAAGGTGGCGAGTCCTGCGTGATGATGCTGTGGAGAGCAGGAGAGTGAGAGATGCGAATGCAGGCATCATTACACTATCAAAGTCGATATTTAACCACAAATATAAGAAATGAAGAAAAGATACTCATGTCCACACTGTACATGCCGCATGCATGTCACGCAAGTCTCATCGTGAACATTCAATCTACTTAGCAAAAAAAACGTACAAACATCCTTTTGCCCAGCCAACTCAACAAACAACCTTAACCTTAATGCTGCTCATGAAAAAAAAAAAAGTCCAAAAAGAATATCGCCCGACCAGGGACTCGAACCCTGAGCCTTGAGATTAAAAGTCTCACGCGCTAACCAATCTATCTCAATGTCAGCGAGACCGCCCTTAGATCCAACTAGAAATTGTCGGTGGAACTTACTGTGCCAGCCGGGCGTGCTGATGATGGGCAAGGATAAATTTACGGGAAATATAAAGGTAAAATGACAAAGAGAAGGGTGCTGCGGAGAGGAGGTGCGGGTAAGAGTGTTTGACTGCAACAAAGAAGAGGCTTGGTGGGGCGTTTGGTGGGGTGGACAGGAGGAGATGAGTCATAGATCGGTTTGAAGGCGATGTGGCGGGGGTATTTCGGGGGAGGGTCGGGGGAGAGGGTGGTGACGTGCTTGATGTTTGTGGCTTGATGGGATGGGTGTGTGATTGTTTTGAGGTCGTGGGAAGTTCAGAGACGGGTTTGAAGTTCACTTTGAAAAACTTGGGGTGAGGAATGTGTTTGCACGTGTGTTGGGGAAGGTGCATGGCAGGGATACAATTTGTACTTTGCACGGTGAAGAAAGAGGGAAGGAACGCGGGTGTACAATTGTTTTCTTCTTTGTTAATACATGATTTGCAGGTACGTTTTTGATGGAAAGAGTGCTGGCTTAGTTGTCTACTGTGTTGATGGATGTTCATGGGAGTTGACCTGTATGCCTTCACCTGTTCCACCAAATCTACCCACCAACTCCACAAGCAAAGCCATCAAACCACACAGGCCCTATATCCTCGCTCCCATCGTGTATGCAAGTCATCCCAAACCCTCCCGCCTCCACCGCGAACGCCTGCCTAACTCGTCCTAATGCGGTAACCCCACTAGCGCGAGGCTCAAGGCAGACGCGTTCACAAAGGTGGAACACGGCACCGATGAGGCATTTCTTGCCTTCTCCATGCACTAGCGAATAGAATTGTCACGAAGCGAAGGCTCTTGTGCGATTGAACACGGTAAGCGGAAATTGGGGGCTGGAATATAAGAGTGCGATGGCTGCTGCTTTACATGAGATGATGAAAGGGACCAGACCTGGTTGCTGTTTATGCATTCTTGTATACGTCGTATCTACTATACCATGTATCCACGCTTTTCAAAGAAACCGTACACCCCAAAGACATTTTCATAACGAGATCCATATGCGCCTTTGACGGGAACGCTTCAATTTGGTGCAGAACGCCGGGAATGCCGCTGTGTCCTTCAAGTGACAAATTTTTGGACGGAAACAGAAGAGAACAAGAGTGAAGAGATGTCAACGGAAAACAGGGAATAAGGGGCGAGAAAGTCTGCTCGGCCGACGTAGGGAAGACAAGTGAGGAGAAAAAAGCAGGGAATATGCCTCTCGAGGCACAAGGCAGTGGGCCGCCGAATGGTAGGGTCGTACAGCTCATACAGGCTGTGGCCCAGACGGTCGAGTCGCAGTGACATGCTGTCGCCTGTGTCTTCTCTCGGCCCCTTCCCTGCGTCTTTCACGCCCACCCGACTCGGTAAAGTTTCCAGGCCGTCTTATCAAGTTATGGTTCCCACCCTGGAGCTCTTTATAATCCTGGTCGTCGATAAGTCGCATCTTCCATAGATAGCGATATAGATCAAAGTCCGGTCTCGACGTCCTCAACGTCTGCCCGAGCATCGTGTGCTCGGTAGCTACGTGTTGCATCCTCGCATGCCAACTCATCCGACCATCATTCGACGATGATATCCTCCACTCGCACAGCGGACACTGGACCGACCGCGGTGGCTCCTCGCCGCGGAAATGGCTCTCGCAATGCGTCATCCACTCCTCATGATTCTGCGATATGTATCCGCAGTTCAGGAACCAAAACGCACATTCGTAGACGGGTACGGGTACCTGTGTCCTCGGCAGTTCCAACACGCCATTGTTCTCCTCCAGCAGCACGGCGCCAGACAAATGGTTCGCCAGCCCCGTGCTAATCGACGTCTCAGTCGGCGTCGCTTCAGTAAGGTACGAGACCAGCGACGGCGGGCGCGCAGACGCCGCAGACTGGTGAATCATGGCTCCGGGCGCCATGGACGAGCCACTGCGCAGCGAGCGCGAGTAGTCTGCCCACAGCGGACTCGAGGGGGTGTTGCTGTCTTCCAGCGACTCTTCAAAGTGGACGCCGGCCCGGGCCAGGCGCGCGTGGATCGACTCGGCTCCGAGATCTCGCACCCACGATGCGGTTTGCGGGTTCACGGGTATGCTGGCACTGGCGCTTTCTAGCCGTGCGAGCGACATGCTGCGTGAGCTGGTGGGGTCGTCTGTGGCGCAGGCGGATGCGTCAGCCTCATGGATCAGAGGGGGAGCAAGCCAATTAGGCCCTGATGGCCACAGCCTTGTGAAAGGACAATGTAGGATGCTTTCGCAGGGCCAAGCGAATCAGAACTCACAAGTGTGTGGTTGCTCAGGGCGCGTCATATCTCTGGGGTATCGTGAAGATCAAGGATAGGGCTTAGCGGCCGAGAGAGATGGGCGGGCCGTTTCCGCGTGCACGATCGTCTGATCTTGTCGAGTCTGGGGCCGTCGATGCCAAACTCGTTGGCTGCTGCTATCTCGTATCCTCCCGAGCAGAACCGTGCGGGAACAAGTACAAGTACTCGACAGACCGAATGCGGCTCTGCGGTGATCGCGACATTTCAGACACTCGTCGGCCCATCCGAGCGTGCATTTCATCACCATCCCGCGCCAGCACATCACCAGAAACCACAATCTTCGAGTATTCGATACTCCAAGACCCGCATCGTTGGAGGAGCGGTGGTCCTATTGGCCCGGCTCGCTGCAGGTGACGACTCATAATGAAAGCGGGGGTGGGCGCGACCTATCTATCCGCCCTCTGAGCCCATGTGAAACGCTTCATGGCGGGCACGCCGACCGCTCTTTGACGGTGATGGCTTTAATGGGAATATGAGCATCTGTCGGTGTGGGCACGCATGCGAACGGGTTCGTGGTTGCTTTCCACTCCCTTGGGAGTGAGCTACTGCATGGACATCCATGTTGGTGCATGCGAACCACGTCGACGGTGGGGTGGGGTGTGGTTGGTTCGGTGAAAGTGTCTATCTCAACCGAGCGAACGTCTCAACGACCCGGAGTAGACTCGGTTCTGGCACGATAGGGGAGATATTCCTGGGTGTGCAATTGCTCTTCTGATAGTCTAGAGACAATCACTGTAGATGTATTCTCAAACGACCCGGCTATCTTCCCAACTCGGTTCTCGGTTTCTCGAAAAAAAGTCGGAAACATCAACCTTATGTCTCTCTACATTTCCCATCCAAGCACCCCTCCCCTACAACTTCGCCCCCTTCTCCCTCTTCGCCAGCACCCTCAAATCCTTCCTCAAAATCTTCCCACTCGGAACTCTTCGGAATCTCATCCAAAAACACCACGCCCCCCCCTCAACTGCTTATGCCCCGCCACATTCCGCTTCACAAACTCCCTAATCTCCTCTGCGCTAATCTTGCCCTGATCAGCCACCACATACGCCCTGGGCACTTCATTGGTGCCATCATCCACATCCACGCCAATGACCGCGGCATCCAAAATGTCTGGGTGGTTGAGCAGCAAAGCCTCGAGTTCGGCCGGCGCGACCTGCAGGCCCTTGTATTTTATGAGTTCCTTCTTACGGTCGACGATGTAGAAGAGTCCATTGCGGAATTCGGCGATGTCACCGGTGTGGAACCAGTCGTTCGTAAACGCTTCTTTGTTCGCGGCGGGGTTCTGGTAGTACCCTTTGCACACGACGGGGCCTTTGACGAGCACTTCGCCGGGCTGGCCGGGCTCGACGTCCGACCCGTTGTCGTCGACGATGCGCGCGAGCATGTTGGGGATGAGCGGGGATACGGAGCCTGTGTCGTCGGACATGCCCATGGGCATGATTGTCGCTGAGCCGGTTGTTTCGGAAAGACCCCAGGTCTGACTGATGAAGCAGTCGGGTCCGCCGAGTTTTTGGCTCGCGGCGTGCTGGAGGTCTTTTCCGAGCGGGGCGGCACCGGAGATGGCGATTTCGAGAGTTTTGAATTGGTCGGTTACGGCACGGGGATTTGGCGATGAGGAGGTAGATGGGTGGGACGGTGAAGAAGAAGGTGATTTTATATTTGGCGTTGTAAGCGAGGAATTGGGCGAAGTCGAAGCGTGGCATCCAGTAGACGGGTCCTCCCATGTAAAATGGGTTGATCAGATACCCTTGGATTCCGGCCGATGTGAGCGACTGGAAGATGAGCCAAGGTTCTGTATTGGAAGTCTGGTCGCGTGTCTGCGATCCAAATTCTTGAACATATCCCCTGGAATCACTGCCTCAGCCACGAGATTCCGATGAGACAGCTTGACGCCTGCATCCTGTTAGCACAACCACCTCCCCCACTTCAACACATCGCGTGTACACTTACCCTTTGGTAGCCCAGTCGTCCCCGAGCTATAAATCAGGATTACAAGACTATTCTCCAACTCCCAAGGGTCCGTAATCTTCTGCCACGGCAACTGGTCATTCTCGACAATCAAACTACTGCCCAGCTTTCCGTCCTTTTCAATAATCTTCAGCTCCCAGTCTTTGTCTTCGCTCATCAGTAACACACGTCCACCACCATTGGCTCCCCATCCCGCCTCTTCTGCTGCCTTGACTGCAGTCTCTTTTGTAGCTTCGACAGTGACCAGGATCTTCGACTGCGCGCCTTGAAGCTGTTTACTTAGTTCGCTGGGTGTGCTGGCTGCTGATGCTGCGGAGAAAACGCCGCCGGAGCCGATGATGCCGTAGCTGAGGACCGGGAGAAGGTAGTGGCCTGTAGATATCACGGAGCAAATGTCTTTGCCTTTGCCATTGGCGCCGATGCCAAAATGCTTGCGAAGTGATGCTGATGTTGCTTGGGTCAGACTACGTGCTCGCGATGTGGTCAGGATGAGACTTGGATCTGCAGCTGAGATGTGGACTGGCGTGTCGGGTTTTGCGAGGCAGTGCTCTGAGTCTGCAGATGGTCAACATGTCACTCGAACGCATGGTTGTATCCCCTATATCAGATCCGCACCCTGATCACTGGGTTTTATAGTTGGTGTAGGAGTTGCTCACCAAAAAGTAGGGTCAGGAGATCAACATCAGGAATGGGATACTTCTTTGCTGCGCGATAGATGACGCCGTCAGAAGTCTTCTCGACTATGGTAGTCATTTCAGCGATCCAATGTCACAGGTAGCTGTAGCTATACTCCAAGATGATCGTCTCGGACTAGTGTTGTCAATGACTGTGAAATATAGTGACATTATGAAGGCTGGCTAAGATGCGATGATTTTAAGATGCCGACGCCGCGGTACTTCGCCTTAGAGCGCCATCCCTCGGCTCACATGACTTATGCTGGGAAATGTGCCTGGAAATGATCCTCTTCGGTGGCTCTCGGTAACTTCTACAAAGTTAGTGCTAGCGACTAAGCGGGGTAAACTGGGGAGATCAACAAAGCGCAACTTTAGGCACGCCGTCTCGACGCTAATGGATGAGGCTGAGAAACTCGGCTTTGACATCCGTAGGTTTTCTGCTTCGCAATTTTCATTCAGTGTTTACGTAGAGGTCGATTTCATGGCAAGACTATCATGGTCTTTCAAGCCCGGCGTTTGGGGCGTGGCTCGTCGTTTTGTGCTTCATCGGCTGCAACAGTCGTGTTGTTTGTCTCCACCTCTCCGACTTGGGCATCGGTCTTGTCGCCCTTCTTTCTGTTACGCTTGCGCTTGTTCTTTGGTCGCTCAATATTTTCTGAATAAGCTGGGACGACCTCCACGTTCAGCGCAAGAACTGCTGGCTTAGCAATAGCCGGAAGAACAGGATCATCCAGCTGATGTTTGCCCTTGCTCCTCGGATTTTGCTTCTCGAGTAGTGCGACGTACTCTGCCGTACGCTTCGAATGCTCAACCTTTGTCAATATTTTCCAGTTATCTGGCTTCTCTGCTGCTCTCCACTTGGACCACACGTCTGCATGTGTAATGTTACCGCTCAAGACGATGAATGCACAACTATTGTGAAGTGTGTAAACTGCTTGTATTGGCAGCCACTTCTGCTTTAGCTGGCCATGCTCTCGAAGCCAGTGCGCGACTCTAGCTGGAGTCTTACAGAGGTCGCGTAGGTGCGGCTCCACGTATATTGTTCGCTGGTCCCAGAAGGACAGGCCGTCATCGTTGACCTGCTCGAATGAGTTGTGGGGAAGAAATTTGGGGGGATAAGAAGACGGGATGCGGCGGATATGGTAGCCATTGCTCGAGAGCTCGAGGATCTTGGATGGGTGTTCCCGGAGTGCCTGTTGGAGTAATCCGTGCGTCGCTTGAGGCTTGAGGCTTGAGATATTCGGATGCTCGAGAATACCCGTGAGATGGATGACTTCGTTTTACTGTTAGCGTTTGGAAACATATTTTCCCATGTTTGGTCTTACAGTACTCTCCTTCATCTACTGTCCTGTACCGCTGTTGCAGCCAATCCGCCCGTACCTCTTCTTGATGTGCATAATCAGAAAAGATCAGTTCCATACCAACCACGAGTTGCGACAAGTACTCTGGAGTGACTGCCTTGACTGTAAATTTAGGCCCGCCACGAGGGGTTGCCTTTGGTTCAATTTGCTCTTCTTGTGGTGTAGGTGAGTTTGTACTTATCCCTTGCATAGCATCGACGAGTGCTTCATCCTGCCTGCGTTGGGTGACCTCTGGTGGAGGTTTCGAAGGCTTTGGCTTAGTCTCGCGAACGCCCTTGAGTCTCAGAGCTCTTGGTACAAACATGGCGTACAATGGCGGCAGAAATTGTCGGCCTATAATTGCATTGTCTTGGGACCGGCGTTCTGTGAGTGTTACCTTGACTGGACTACAAGATCATGCGGCGCGTGTTGCGTGAAAGTACCTGGGTGCTAGCGCGTCTTTGGAGCTTCTGCACGGACGTCATCGTCCGAATTTCGAGCCGTCCGCGCATCTCCAACTTCACTGTCGCAACACTCCAACCTACCATTCCGCCCAATCGGCTTATACCTAATTCTCGGTCGCAATCATGCCGAAAGAAAAGAACTACAACCCTGTCCAGGACCACAAGAAGCAAGAGAAGCAGAAGCAAATCAAAAAGCAAAAAGCCAATCTCCAAGCACAACGCAACGAGAAACTCGCACGGCGCAACCCCAACCGCATACAGCGCGACATCGATAATCTCAAAGAAGCGGATCAAGCCGGCGGCTTACGCCCACACGAGCGACAACGACTCACAGAGTTGGAAAAGGATCTCGCAGCAGTCAACAAGGCGCGAGAGGCACTCGGCGACAAAGCACCACAATTCAAGCCGGAACGAAGACACGACGATGGCGGAGACAGAGGCGGGAGAGGCGGCCATAGAGGCGGGCGAGGAGGCGTGCTGGGCAAGCGGACGCGAGACGGACAGAGGAAAGAAGACGACAGCAGCGATACAGACGCCGATGTACGAGACATCCCCATGCCGCGCGATACACCGCCGCCCATACCGCGTCAACGCAACCGCCAAGCACAAAACGAAGACGAAGCGGCCCAGCCTGAGCCCAAGAAGGCGCAAATTGTGTACGAAGCCGCACCTCAGGTTCGCAATTTCTTGAAGGAAGCCACAAAGTTCATGCCGACTGCGTGTCGCGAACAAGATGAAGTTAGCCAAGGGCGAGGGGAGATTGCTGGAGCCTGAGGAGTTTGATAAGCTCAAGGAGGAGGGATACATGGACTCGAAGAAGCCTGCTGTGGAGCCGGATGAGGAGATGGAGGCGTTTTTGAGGAACCATGGCACGTCGACAATGGTCGAGGCTGAGCAAGCTGCAGAGGCGGCGGTGCAAGAGGCAGAATACGAGATGATGGCTGCGGAAGCGAGTGGTGGGATGCAGGGCATACAGTCAGAAGCTGCCGTCGCAGAGAATAAGTTGCGGCATGTCGAGATGGAAGAGGTGGCTGATGAAGATATATGAGTATAGTTGTTATGATCCTGAATCATAGCCTGGCCTTCACGAGCAACCTTCGACGTTCCGGCGCAGTGAAATCAGACCGAACCATGGAATGTAAGATGATTATAGGCTTTGCATCCGTAATTGCGGGAACGAGGTAACTCGAGCATATGTGGCAAAAGGTCTCCAAGATAAGAGGAGGTCACAATGCATGGTAAGGTCATCATATGAATACACTGGCAGCAAGAGGAGGCATGTTCATGTTGAATCTCATTCATTCGTGAGCTAATAGGGTATATGTGACTGGCGAGTCAAAAGGGTGTCTGCCTTGAAGGCTGCACCTAGCAGAGAAAGATGTCCATTCTTAGGGTCGAAGAGGGCTCAAGAAATCGTCTATTTATTGTTGCCGGTGGCGCTGTTGAAGGTGTCGGAGATGGTCTGGCCGGCGTTGGAGAGACCCTCCTGTGCGGAGCCGAGAAGGCTTCCACCCTCCTTCTGCGCGCTGTCACCGCCGGAGCGGGTGCTGTCGCCGAGCTTCTGGGTGGTGGACTTCTGGCCCTCAGGCTGGACGGCGGAGGCGACCTTGTCACCGAGACCGGAGGCACCCTCGCTGGCCTTCTGGCCGGTGGACTTCTGGGAGTCGGGAGTGACTGAGGGAGGTTAGTGCTTGGAAAGAGAAGGAAGTTGGACGAAGCAGTGCTTACTCTTCTCCTGAGCCTGCTCGCCGAGTCCCTTGCGCATGGAGTCAGACATGTTGATGGTTGGTTGGTTGTTTGTGGTGGTTTGGTTGGAAGAGTAATTGATTGTAGTAGAGTTGAGTGATGAGCAGATGTGATGAGAGATCGAAGAAAGCACTTTTTGAACTCTTATATATACACTGGCTGCACTTACCTTTTACAAATGACGTGCCTACGCGTCATGCCGTACAACTGATATACAAGGCAGCTGCGACGTTGTGGCCACCCAACAGCACCAGACAGGGTGAGACGCAACCTTCACATGTGGATAAGAACAGGGTGAGAGCCGTTGACGAGCAGCCACGGGCCGCCACGATTGGTAGATCCGCGCATAAAGGTGGGCCAGAAAGATGGGATTTCAGCCTTTTTCCCATGCTGATAGCGTCATACTAACGGCAACTTTGGCACATGCGGGTCGAACGCGCCCCGCTATACCCCGCTGACGTTTCGCGTGGGAAGGCACGACTAAGTCGCGTAGCACGTGATGAGCGTCATTGCTCGTATGTGTGTGTGCTGTTGGCGGGTCTCCGGCAAGATTGGCCACATCCTCCAAACACGGCATGTAAGCAGAAGGGCGTTCTCAGTGACCACCGATACGCGATTCGATTCGCTGGTGACCTTTGACTTCCCCAATTGTCCCACCATCGAACTTACTTCATTATTTCGTCACCCGTGCTTGGCAACTCATCCATCTTCGTCTGATATCAAACTTGCTTCCTCGAAGGCGAACGGTTTGTCGTTATTCCGCTGCTGGCGACATGCTAAGGCACAATGTGGCGCTCCGCGGGTCACAGCTTTGCTGAAGCTGGGACTTACAGATTTGATCAAATTTCCTGCTAACACACCCCCCACATGCCGTCACTGCAAGGGGTATGTTGAAGCCATACAACTCATCGACCTCAACAATGAACGCGGCGCTGCACCCGGAGATGTTCCAAACATTCAGGAGGCGCCAGAAACCGACTGTACCTTCGAATCGTCTGTATAACGACCCTAGCAAGAGAGACTCTTTCCACCGGACCAACGTCCGGAAGAATTAACTGTCTACTGGAAATATGACCTCCTCCATGTATATCAGCAGTACTCACGAAATGGGAAGGCTGTGCATTTGTTTATTTATCCCCAATTGGGCTTTCTATCACATTCTGCGCATTCTAGCGCACTGCGTCGGGTTGCAACAACAAACCTTGGAATACTCCTACAAAGTCTTGTCCATGGGTGGCCTATTTTTGGGGTTCAATTTACGCGATTTTGCCGTAGTACTACGCTTGGCTGCAGCATCAAGGTAGGTTTGCACGGAAGAGGTAATTTGGGGCTGAGATTATGGCCCTGTTCGCGAGGCGGTGCCGCCAAGGAGATGAGGCTGAACAGCTGGACCCAAAAACTTGGCCGTCCGCGAATCTCATCATCGCGGAGAACTCTCCAACTAGCTATGACACAGGGCTAGACCACGGACTTCAACTTCCTTACTGGTCCAAGTCAGTTCGATAATCGTCCGAGGTTGCTCACAACGCTAAAGCGCGTGGTCGAGACTCAGTCCTAGCCCCGAGTCACAGACTCAAGCCTATCAGCCACAACGGTCGAAAATAAACATTTCGCGCACTCAGCTCTATCTTCCGCACTAAAAAATCATCCCGAGCCTTTTTAGGTTGCCAAACTGAGACTCGACGGTCCAGACACTAGATTTGAGTATAAATCCAGTCTACGTGCCCTGGTGTTAATTCTTGAGCTGAGGCTTGACCGTGTGCAAGAGTCGTTTGCCAGAGGATACTTCCGGCGATGATGTCTCGGGCCTGAGCAATTTGGCAAGATTCATCTGCCAAGG
>NW_001884587.1:3021-135506 GCF_000146915.1 Parastagonospora nodorum SN15 | reverse complement strand
GAGACTGTCAAGATTGGTGATCTCAACATCGATGCCATTATCCATCAACTCGCTGCTGTTTGCCACGAATCAGGACAGTGTGAGACCAACGAAATCGAGATGAAGAGCAGATTCTGGAAATCCGAGAACAACCACAACCTCAAGGTTACCCTAGGTCCCCATGGCACATATCCCGTCTGTAAGTGCTCATCCACATCGCGCAGCCAACTAAAAGACTAACCTCAACATCAGGGATCCGCAACGGGCTCGTTGATCTACTCGGCGTTAGCGCGTCAAGGCCATTGCCAAGTGCACATCTGGCACTTATACCAACACCTGTCCTGGTGTAACCGCCATGGCCTATTGTCCCCGCAAGAAGACCCAGTACACCAACTGTGAGGTGCCCCAATTCTGGGGCATCACCTACCAGTGACGTGCCGATTCAGCAAATGCAGCTCCCCCTGCAATCTCTGTTGATCTCGCCTCTGAGAACTCGGACGCTGCGGTCTGCAAGGATGCTTTAGAAATTACGGGCACTGTGGCCGGTGCTGTGAACGGTTATGCGGGAACCGCTTTCACTCTGCTCTCATACGCCTGCGGTGCGTAAGCTGACAGAGACGCCGGAAGCTTTCTCATGAATGGAAATGGCCACGATGAAGAGTGGTATGAAGTGTGAAGCTTTCCTAAGCTGTTTGAGCGGCATCATCACTTTCTTTGCCCTTTTGTTTATCTTTCGTGTTTTTTTTGTTCACATTTTCATTTGTACATAAATATATGCCATCATCAGTATTCATTCTTACTTTTCCGCTTTGCTTTGTCAATCCGTTTCGTCCTTCGACCAAATGATGTTCGTTTCAGACGTCTCACAGCCACACTCTAAGAGCCACGTTCCTGAATTATGCCACATTTGGACTAGACCAGGCGCCTAAGCCAATCCGATCTTCCGGCCCGTTCAAATCTCGCCAATCACAGCTGGGCGATAATTAAAATTCCGATCCAGTCATTCCTTTCGACCTGCGTTTCAGAGCAAACTCCACCACGAAAGGACATCCTTGATCCGCGTCGCGCCAGCGTGTGTGATAGGATCCACGATACTCAGCACCTTGATTGCCGAGCACTTCGAGCCGCGTTGACTGCCGCACGGCGGTTACCCTGTCCATCGCTTGTCTGACTTCACCTGCACCAAGACACAACGAGTCGCCACCGATCAACACTCGCATGACTTGGCCAACGTTTCCAGGCGCGAGGCCGCCATGCAGGACATGCCACGAGGTCCATGGGGTATAAGTCGCCCACTATTAACAGCAAAACAGCAGGGATGTCAATGGTCGCCGCGGGCAGAAATTATTAACCTCAACCGGTTTTGGCGTACTCTGCGCGTACTCTACGTTGCAAGCATGATACCCAGTACTTCATACAAGTCAGTCTTTTCTTAGCTTTGAACCGGCAACGGGCCAATTGCCTTGCCCTGACTATGGTTTCGTTCAGATCAAGGTCATGGCGTTTTGCGGAGCCTTAAAAACGAAGGGATACTCTCCTGTTTCGGTTGTTTCATTGTAGCTCGACTGAACGTTAGCGTTCTTAAGAACTGTACCACTCCAGAGTTTTGTCAATCATCCATAGCATATCATTCTTTACTTTTATCGCAACATGAAGTTCCTTCGTTCCGTCCTTGTTCCGTTGCTATACTTGCCTTGCGCATATGCCGATTTTGCCGACAATGCACAAGAGGCTATCCTAACACTCCAAAGGAAATGGTACAATTTTGACACTGGACTATGGGACGATCTATGGTGGCAGTCAGGCAATATGGTAGAGACCATCGCCAAATTTGCACTGGAGGATGCGACTTTCAAGAAGACCGCCATCGACATTATTTCCAACACCTACGAGAAGTCCCGCAATCAACTAGGTGCTAGAGACTGGAAAAACGACTTCTACGACGACGAGGGATGGTAAGAATGCTCCTACAACACAATTTCCATAGCAGATGTTAACTATCATCAGGTGGGCAATGGGTTGGATCGGCGCCTACGACCTCACTGGCGACGCGAAGTACCTCAACACCGCCAAAGATATCTTCGAGGATATGACCACAGGCTGGAACACCCCATGCAACGGTGGCATATGGTGGGACAAAAAGCACGTGAGCATCGCCTCGATCTCCAACGAACTCTTCCTCGTCGTTGGCGCCTCTCTCGCCAACCGCGTCTCCGCCTCCGACCGAGACCACTACCTCAACTGGGCGCAAATGGAATGGGATTGGTTTTACAACTCAGGCGTCATCAATGACGACGGCCTAGTCAACGACGGCATCGACCAAACATCCTGCAAGAACGACGGCAAAACTACTTTCACATACAACCAAGGCGTCATCCTTGCTGGCCTCAGTGAGCTCTCTCGCGCCCGCGGAGATGGCGGATACATCGGGCACGCATACAACATCGCCAATGCAGCCATCAATCAGTTGACCAAAAACGGTATCCTGACAGAACCCGTGGGCGGCGAGCTTGACAAGCAAGGCGCGCAATTCAAGGGCGTGTTTGTGCGCGGCTTATCGACGCTGAACGAGAACAAGCGCGATGAGAACTTCACAGGATTCTTACTGAGAAACGCGGAGAGTGCGTGGGTCCAGGAGAAGCTTGATGGAGGCGTTATCCCGGATAGGTGGCAGGGTGGTAGCAAGAGCTCGAATGCGGCGAGTCATGCAGCAGGCATTGATGTGCTGGTTGCCGCTGCGACGGCGTAGAAGTGAGCTGTGCATTGAGGGACACACGCAAGCTTTTCTGGATGGAGCGAGTGTGCTTATGACTTTACGACTTTACGAATGTTGGCTACGGAGGATTTGGGCGGCATTGATGGCGTTGCTTGCGGGATTACTTGGCCGCCCATACGGCTTGAAAGATTCCAAGGTTATACAGCGTCGACCATAGCTAGCTGGACTACAATCGCTAATGTATATTTCCTTGTATTTGATCTGTTGGCATGAGCTTGTAGTGTGGACAAACTTGTATCATATGTGCTTGCGGAATGGAAATAAGTATTACTTGACACTTGCGCGAGGAAAGCTGCAGAGGTCTTCCTTAAGAACTCAGTTTTTTACCAACAAATGTCATCAAAAACAAGTCGAGTTGAATAGATGAAGCCCTAAAATCTCACATCATTCAATCTGATCTTGTAGTCGCGTCGAACTTCAAGGGCACATCGGTCTACAGCCTCGCCCGATAATTTTTGCCGCACCGACGAAGGTATGACGCTCTAAATATATAAGTCAATGCTAGAGACTACAAAACAAATGCAAAAATATGGTCACCTCTTTGGATAGTTTAGAAGTCCTTGGTGTAGAGTTCGACTGAACAGCGGAGTAAGCGTGCTGGGCCTATCAGAATTGAGTGCCACCACCGTGATATGCATCCCGGCGCTTATGCTGTCTTCAATATGACGACTCTTCAAAATGATTATGCAGTCAGCTCTCTATTTCTGCTTTCCAATTGGCTGCCATCCATGCGTGAGACTGCGCATACGTCTAGTGACTGCGACGAGGAAAAGGTGATATCCGACGAGGACTGTTGTCAGCTGCGCCTCCCGGTTGCGTGATCGCCCCCAACCCTGATCTTTCACCGGTATCATGCTATCCGATGAAAAGGAACCAGCTAGCATAACACTCGCGCTGAATACACGGTGCTGAGCATCTCCTTGTCACTTGTGTCCTGTCGTTGTCGAAGCCACCTGTAGAAGCCATCTCAACATGCACAGAGCTCACTGGGAAGCTTACACAGGACCCGATATTGGGCTCTTGAAAACCCTACCGCCAGAACTGTACAAGACAATCCCATTTGCTCAACCACCTCCCGGCGTGGTCGCGAACTTTCAAAATCCTCCGACACGGGTACCACTTAGTCTAGGGATTTCCGTTACATATCTCGTCATTGCAAGTATCTGCTTGGGTATCCGTACATACACACGGACCTTCATCGTTAAGAAGTGGGGTTGGGATGATTGTGAGTTACAAGTCTGGTGTACAAAAGTCCGTGAAGTTTTTAAGCTGACATTAGTCGTATTCAGGGCTCGTGGTCACCGGATTTGTGAGCCAAAAATGATGCTTAGCGACATAACAAGAGCTTCCTAACATCAATACATAGTCGTTCAGCATTGCTTGTTTCGCAAGTCTTGTTTTAGGTACGTTGCGACTGCTCTACCTGCTCATTAAGACATTGACTATATGCAGGTTATCGCGGGGGAGTCGTTGGTCGACACGGATGGGATGTACATTTGGACAAAGCTCTCAGCCATGATAGTCTTTTAGTGAGCATCTATTTGATCTCCAATCGCAACTACCTCACTCATGATAGCATAGCAAAGTTATCTCTGCACAGTCATGTCCGCTCCTGCGTTAGGCTTCATCAAAATGAGCCTATTTGTACAGTACTATTACCTGTTTGGCGTTATGCGGTACATCCGCATCAGTGTGTGAGTGTAAAACGAAGTGACCGTGGTCAACAATCTGCTGATGATATCTCGCACTTGACAGGTTGATTATCGGAACTTTGACCACCATCTTCTACCTCTCCATATCGATCACTGCCTTCGCTATGAACAGCCCATGGCCAGGCGAGTCGCTTCTAGACGTCATTGTCTCGTGGCACTACTTGAAGTTTGCGAAATCTTCGATCGCCACTGGTATGATTGGGATGTTTGTTGACTGGATCCTTCTCTTTCTCCCGGTGCCGGCAGTATGGCGTCTCAAGATATCGCGTCGGAAGAAAGCGAGTGTTATTCTCATTTTCATGACAGGCACGCTGTAAGTACATTCAGATGGCGCTTTACTATATGCCAATGGTGCTTCGCCCATTGGTCTGAAGGTACTGATGATACCACTAGAGGAGCTATCGCGTCCGTGCTAAGCTTATATTATCGCGTCGTACTGCAAAGAGACCCAACGGACACTACTTGGAAAGTAGGATACACATTGCTTTGGACGTAGGTACCACAATTCAACAGCTTCCCCTTGGCTTTGTTAACTTATTTATAAACCAGGCAAGTTGAAATGTGGTCCGGTGTTACTGCTTCGTGCATGCCAACAGTCAAGCAATTCTTCTCTCACTATTTTCCGACCGCGTCGCTAGATAAAAAACCGGAGCAGTCGACCTCGCATTCTCGGCGTGTAAACGAAGGGAGGAATCTCAAGCCTGGAGGCTCTTTCAGGCTGTGGGGTTACAAGAGCAGTACGCACACCGAGAGTACTGAACAAATTACGCAAGGATCAAATTGCTCCCGGACCGAAGTAGCTGACAGGAGTGGTGCGACCGCGAACGAGAGTGGACAGCTCGAATGAGAAAGCTTTCAAAGACCGTAAGCTTAAACTGACTGCAGGATGTCTACGTATGGGTAAGCGGTGTTTCTTCCAATCGGGAGTGACTTCAAATGCACTGCTATGTTCTCAATGGTTCATGTACCCAACACACATCTTGACTTTACATCATTCTCTATGTACTTATGCAACGTGAGCAGCCTCGAAATCGAAGAAGTACTACGAGCGAGGACTGTTGGCTTGTCCCGGTAGCGTGATAGGTGTGCACTATGTCTGTGGAATATTACACGCTTGCCTTCCGGTCATTTTGCTTAGACACCCTGAACTGATATGTGTTCTTGGACGTGACTGTCCCAAAAGTCCTCCCCAAAATCTTCTTCAAAATCGATCATATTGGCAAGCCCACGATTATAGCGATCTTAAAGATTCGTGCGGTTCAAATTTCGCCGTGCCTCGGGGTTGTAGTGTGGATAGCATGGTTGATACTCCTTCCACTCGGAGCCAAACACTAAGTGCGTTCTTCCTTCCTGATATGAAGACATGGTTCATCGTCACCGCGTCATTTGTTATGATCGCAAAGTAGCTTGGTCTTGCAACCATGTTGCCAGCAGTGAGTACTGCGAGCATCAACGAAGATGCGCGGGTTCTTGAGGACTTCTTCAGCAAGCATGGCATACTCGAATACCATTATCTCTAATGCGATAAGGAGGTGACAATCGACCGCAACATGAACATTGTGACGGAGCTCCTCGCAGGCGTAGCGTTGTAAGATATCAAGTGTAGTGACAAGGGTGTCGTAAACACGATGCTTATCGGTCGCGTCGCAGCGATGTCGTTGCATACGTTTCCTTATTGCTCGGCATGACTTGGCCATATTGACAGAGCATTTCTCTTGAGAATGAGTATCAAAAACGCTCGTATGAAATGCCAGTTCAAACATAATTTTGTTGACCTCTTCGTGTCCTCTACTTCGAGCCCAGGAAAACCTGCTGACTGTTGGGGCTGTAAGATACAAAGCTTAATCTCGATATAAAACTTTAGTGTGCTCTTCAGCTGCGATCGTGCGGCATGTCTGAGATTGTCCGGAATTCTTCGCCGAGAAACTCAAAGAATCAACTGAGCTGGTCTTCGGTCTGATACTCATCATACAATTTTCGATATATGTGCATATATTTGCCTACGCATTCGACGTAGTCAAAGAACTCAGGTACACTAAGCTCCTGCAGCCGGCGTATAGAGTTGCACGTAAGATCTGCTGGAATCAGTCTAGTCCTAAATTGCATGGATTAAAACGGCTCACCGGGTGAGAAGATGTTCGTTGTTCCCCACCATTTGCCCTCATTGTCGAGTAATTTCGGAATATCTTCTAGCGATCTTTCGATTTCCTCGATCTTGCGCTTGATATTGCTTATGAACTCAACAAACAAGTCGTTGAAGTCGCTGAAATGAAATGTGAGCTCTTCTGCTTTGCGATCCAAAGCAGGCCACTGTCTAATTGGGAACCCATAAATGCCAAAAATTCATCGAAATCATGCATTTGATCACAACCTTCCATCGCGCAGATTCGAATCAGCAGAAGGCAGGTCTTGTTCATATGGGATACGGTAGCGTCATCTTTGTTCGAAGGGCCAATGAGGCTGTAGCGGACCTGGGGGAATTGTGTGTCGGTATGATCTTGCGGTGATGGTGTATCGGTGGCATCTTCTATTGCGTCCCAATCGACTGGCTGTATTTGGGACATTGCTGCAATGAGAGCATGAATGTTGTTGGGCTCGCCAACGCGTAGCTAGCAAATAAGATCAAGGTGGATGCGCCAGTCCTTGTGGCCCGTGTGACGCTTAGGATGTGTCGCCTGCCCTATAAGTCGCAAGTCGGACTCTTCCACAACTATCCCCATAATGAGCAACAAAAAGGTCTTAACTTCCAAACCAATGTCATCTTGACCACATTGCATATAATGCATATAAGGCACGCAGACCCCTTCTCGCTGTGGAATAAGCGCGCTTCAACAACTACCTAGGCACACCTCGATGCCAACTATCATACAGCGCTTTTCATGAGTCACTGACATTGTTCAAGAGATCGATTCAGAGACAAGTTGGCCCGACATGGCCACTCAACACTAATGATGAAGCACAGGTCATGCTCAGAGATTGTATAAATCATGGAAGTGAAAGAAAAACAACAATGTCTAGCGGAAAGAATGGTTCGTTCACGAGTATTACCTATCGCAACAATCCAGCTAAGCAACAATCTCCTTGGCGACCCTCTTGACTTCCTTCGCCAGCTTCTCGGCCTCACTCTTCGCGTTCCTCGCCTTAATCTTCGCCTGTGTACCCTTGATCTGCGCAGTCAAGAACTGCACACCCTCGTTTGCCCTGACACCGTATGTCAAGTGCGCCGGCAACACCGCCAACGTACCAAGACATACTGCATCACCCGGCTGGCAGATAATCTTCACTTTCTCCTTGGGGAAGTTGGGGATTTGGTTCCTGTCTTGCAACTTCTGTGTGTCACCGTAAAGTACAACGCCAGCGATCTGCTCCTTCACGTTTGCAGGAAGGCCTTCGATGCTGCGGTGACAGACTGCTGCGCCCTGGGAGTAGCCGCCTGCTACGATGACCGAGTCAGGGCATTTGGACGCCATGTTTGTGAGCGTGGTGGCCATGAGGCGCTCGGAGGCCGCGTCGGTACCACCGGGAAGAGCATTTGTGCCTATAAGGGCGGCATAGTCTTTTATCATCAAAGGTCTTAGCAAAATTCAGATCAAGTCTTGCAGCGTGATTACTCACCAATTCCCTCGGTCGCGACTGCATCGCGGCCAAATGCGCGCTTGAGGCCGTCGGAGGTGGGCGGGCCCACGACAGTGCCCTGAGACGGTCAGTTTTTAGTTTTGTAAGTCGCATGGATACGCTTACCATATTGCCTATTTCAGTCGATCCACGAGCCCATGCAAAGAGGACGTCTTTGCATCCGCCTCGGCTGAATTCTTTGGATGTTGATCCAGTCCCGCCTAGGAGTTGGCGTACCTCTACCGGACCAGCGGCAGCTAGTCCGGCCAAAAGCGAGACGAGAAGTGACTGAGTATACATGTTTCTTGATGTGTCGCGAACGTGTTGTGTATAGGTAAACTTGAGGATTGAAAAGCAGCAAGAGATCAACGAAAGAAGAGTAGACAGGCTCAGCCCGGACGGAACAAAGACACCGGTGAAGCGAAGGTAAGAGTGATGCTGCTGTGATTCTCCAGATACTGGAGGGCGATCATCCTTATAACCTTGCTACAACGAGTACACCGGTTTGATCGAATACGAACAATCCTCGATGCAGATCCCACTCTGCATTGCTGCAAGATGCCCAAGATCCAGTCGAAGACGCCGCCAAGTAGATGAAGTACCAAGCGCGATCGGAGGACCTCAAATTAGAGGGCAGAGAAATCGCAGCCGAGGAAGGTGCCATGCGGTGATGCTCATGATTGGGTGTCCCAGGCACAGAGGTTTGTGGGGCAGACGGATGTTAATGCGTTTGTATGTGGGTGAAGAATGCATTCCTCAAGGATTGATAGGACATCCCAGTTATCAGTAAAGCATGAGCGAGTTTCGGAGGGCTATCGTGGCTGTTAGCTCCCGCTTGGTGTCAGTGGCGCCATGTTTTCTTACAAATTCGCTCTTACCAACTGCTCTGGTTCGGTATTTTTTCTTTGGGTATCCTGGCTAGACTTGTAGCATATCTGTACCATGACACTGGAGTATCCAGTAGATTGGGCGTGCCGTCATGGTGCCTCGGTACTCTTCCGTCTATGGTTGTCTCTATTGGCTGAATGTTGTTCACCGACGAGCTGTCAATGTAACATTTTGACAGAATTCTTACGCGATAGTCTCGAGACTGGAAACTCATGACGTGGGTTGCATAAGGGCAATCTCAAGCGGCCGCGATAAATCTACTAAGCAGCTATCATTCCCCAATCACGGAAAATTGAGTCGCGTAGCAGTGTATTAGGTTCGGGATGTGCGAACTCCATAGACGGACAAGCTTTTCGATATCATTATCGTGTTCTTAATATTGCCAGGTTAGCGGAATGGTTCTATCGGTTGCTGGCTATGTTCACTGAGTAATGGCGTAGCGGCACCCCACCTGTTTCAAGACAAGCTGTGACGCAAAAACAACTGTTCAGTCAATGCAACACGAAACACCACAGGCACATATTAAAAGGATCATTGTTGCTTTTTTGCAACAGCAGAAGTGCATGAACTCACAATAGTAATATTCAGATACTTGAAGATGCAGATGTTTCAGCTTTGGTAAATGGTGGCGAAATAGGAACAGACTGAGGCAGAGTATTTCCGACATACCGAAATCAACAGAACAGATCTTGTACGTTGAGCAAAGTCGAGATTGCCATCCTTGAGATCCTTATCCGACATATCCGCTGAGGGATCTTTTTTGTCAAAAGCATGACTCGCCCTCGTCTTGCGCGACATATTGGTAATATTGTAATGTGTGCCTCCGAGCGTGGGAGACATGGCGTTTGCTGTAATCCAGTTCAGCCGCTTTGCCCAACCCCAAGGGTCTTTTCCCGTCTTCTTGCGTAGCTTGGACTCGCCGCTAGACTTTGCCTTTTCCAAAAGCTCCTTCGCGCCCAGGACGCCTTTGCTGGCCTCGAATTAGGTATTGCTGAAATGAGCTGTAGCATGCGGGCGCCACTCCACGGACTTGCACTCCATGCCGTACTCTGGCAGATCCGAAGACCATTCCAGGAAGTACTTTATGGCGAGTGGAAGGTCGAGAATCTCGGTGTCAGCCTTCATTTCGTCCGCGTGATTGATGGCTGCGATAGCGCCAGGGAGAGCATCGCCCATGATTCCAGCTAGGGCTTGTACTTTCTCACCATCCTCGTTATCTTCGCATGTCACGCAACACAAGAGCTTCAGCAATGATGTGAACTCACTGATGGAACCAAGCATCACTACTGAAGCCAAACGTATCGACCTCGTTGACGGACAGTGCCAGCGCGCTGATCGGCGCGCATATCTGCTTGAGGGCATCGTTGCCTTTCTTCTTGAGTGCAGCGTCGAAATCAAGCAACTATCATGGTCAGAAAGTCAGTTACCGATTCAGATCTCTTTCTACTACATGTTGTCACTTATGACAGAAAGCGTCTAGGGTGCCTAAACCTATAAGCAGAGCTTTGCCATAGTAATATAAGCTTGGCAACACTGTATATAGATGCTGGGTACTAAGTGCCCTTGTTTACTTTCCGTCGTAGTTGACAACCTGCAATAACCACACATACCAAGTTCTCCATAAGTTCCATCAACCCCTTACCAGCGAAGTCGTTATGAATGTAAATTCTGAAATTATCCGGATCGCAGTAATACGAACGCCTCCTATAGTCACCGAAGTCTTGGTACCTTCCCAAATGATCACCCACTTGTACTCTGGGTGATCTTTGGCTGGCTTCAGGATGATGCCGCTTTTGAGAGCCTCATCAAACTCTTCTTGTATCTTTCATATAGTTCGTCTTCATCGTCCGCCTCCTCCGCTTAACAATTCTCGACCTCGTACTCGAGATGTGGGCGGTGCATGCATACATACTTGTGAGGAGAGATTGTATTCATCCGCAAATGTACCAGCAAACTTATTGCAATCAATACGATGGAGATACAGAAGCCTTGCATCGTGAAGCTTGGGCCCTTCGTCGTTTTGATGAGCGGTCGCACTTTCGGGCTCTTACTCTTGAGTGAGAGCACTCGTCTCCTTGCTGGTCTTCTGCTTTTTGGTTGGAGGCATTATGAAATGCTGCAGCAATGTAACGTCTGGCGAGTCCAAAAAGGATGGAAAACAAATGGACGATGGGGGGAGCCGATACAGCATATAGTTGCAGATCATCGGTCCGAGTGACATCAGACGGTCCATGCACACAAGTGAAACGCGACCAACACGCGCTGCACGTGATGGGAAAACACCAAAAAACACCCTTTATAAGGACATGTCGTCTAAGATGAGATATCCTCATAACGGAGTGAAGATATCACATGCTGCCAAAAGCTACTTTCCCTACCCCGTTCGTTAAATTGCTCTTGTTTGATAGCGATAAACTTGCTGTTTACCCTGCTCTCGATTATGCTAACGCGCTCGTACAGCATTAGTTTGATCCCCAGTGATGATAGTGGTGGCATTGATGTTGGACGAAGCTGTGGTTCCGACCACCGAGTTTGCAATCGCTTTCCGTCGGACAAATCATGACAAGATAAGGCCGAGCAGCATGCGACAGCACAATCAAGAAGTCGTACATTGGATTTTCTACGTCTATGAGCAGTGTTCTATCCACCAACTACGAAGAAAAACTTTCTCATCTCGCGCAGCGCCTTCAGCCCGCAAACATGCACGACCCAATCGCCGACGCAAAAGCCCAAGAAGCAACGCGAAAATACACATTTCGCACCGCAACCTTAGATGATATACCCGCCCTCCAACAAATGATCGGCGACTCTCTGCGCGCTTTAGGAAAAGGATACTACACGCAAGCCGAACTCGACGGCTCGATCGGATACCTATTCGGGCCCGACACGGTCCTTATCCACGACCAGTAAGCCCCATCAAGCAGCCCGTCCATCTCAATCGAATGCTCAACTTCGCGAAGAACATACTTCATCCTGCACCCCTCATCGCAGCCCCAAACAATCTGCGCCTGCGGCGGCTGGTCCTTCCGCAAAACGCTGTATGGCGGCGACTCCGCCCCCTCACCCTTGCGCATGCCGGAAAAACGCAACCCTGAGACTGACCGCGCGAGTATCCGCGCAATCTTCACGCATCCTGATTATGCCCGCCAAGGCTTGGGGACGATGATGATGCGGCACTGTGAAGCGGCTGCACGTGACGGGAAGACGGGGGTGATTGGCGGGTTTGAGAGGCTGGAGATGGGCGCAACGTTGAGTGGCGTGGCGTTGTATGAGAAGTGTGGATATGTGAGGAGTGGGAGGGAGGATGTGGTGAGGTGTCCGAATGGGGAGGGTATTGGGATTGTGCATATGGTCAAGGATTTGGATGGGGCTGTGAAGGAGAGTACCGATGTAGAGACATCGTGAGCGAATTGCACGATGCCTCGGAGTGATAGTGTTCACCGTGGTAGCGTATTTCTTGTGATCTCAAGGATACAGCGCCAATCTTTGTTGGCATAGAAATGAATGACTGGCACAATGAGAATTGAAGGCACACAATGGTGCAAATTGGAGCTGACTGCGAGCCTGCGTGAAGAGCGTCGAACTGTATGACTACATTAGGCATCGAAATGATGAGGCGTGTTCCCAAGATTTCGAATGGGCATTTGGCGAGCGATGGGTAAAGCTCAGTGGGCTCGTGGTCTTCCAATTCAGCTTGCATGATTGAACTGTTTTGTTCTGCTCGAACATCCATCCTACAAGCCAAATCATCGGCCCGAATCAGCATATCGAACGTCATCAACGTTGTGAAGCGACCCTTTCTACGAGCATGTCCGATCTAAAAGCTGCTGCCTTGTCGAGCGATGTCGTCATTGTCACTGTGCCTGCGGGCAATCGATCCAGATATCGTTCTGGTCCGCGGTAATCCAGCCACAGAGCTCGACTTGGGCGCGAGACTGCCGGAATTTCTCTGGTATATTTAGTTGCCTATTTAAGACGCCTCACGGACGAGCAAGTATTCGATGGTTCGAAGGACAGCGTCGCAAGAGAAAGCAGAGTCAGTGGATGATTGCTTCAGCCAAAGATGATCACCAAGCAGACTCAGAGTCACGGAATGCGCATCACAAGTCAGGAGATTGCAACTTGTCAAAAGCACTTTTTTTGTTATGGAAAGAAACCAGGGGGGAGAGAGTCAAAAAGCCAGCCAAGCCCCGAGAAACCCCAAATGCAAGAGTATCCAAGCCCTTCCCCGCCTGAAATCTCCCAAGAATAGCCAATGCGGAAATCAAAGAGTTGATTCAAGACCAGAAAGCCAAAAAGCGACAATGTTCGCACACACAGTGCCCGCCGTAAACTGGGGGATATTGTACATGTCATACCTGCAGGCCCCAAAACGCCTTTCCGTGGGGTATCAGATCGTCCAACGTGAGAATTCCAAAAAGTGCAAGACTGAGATTGGTCGGTCTATCGTTGTGATCGTTCACGCGCATCGCATGCAGTACCGTGGAAGCAAATATGGGAAAGGACTGTCGCGAGGAGCATGGTCGACGCAAGATACTGTGTGCTCCAGCCTTGGAGGTGAGTGAGAGAGGAAGAGTGATCATTGTAGTTGTACAAGCAGGACCACTTCAATAGTTTCGAAAGTTGCGGTGGGTATCGTGGTCCGGATCGGGCACTATGGGCTCGGAGACGATTACAACCGGTAAATCGCCCACATGGTGGGAAGAAATGCGAGTCAAATCGATGCGTGATCGTCAAGCAGAGTTGTCGTTGTTTGTCGTGCGCGATCTTTTATCCGATGTGTTGGCAGGGTGGAGCTATGAGTCCAAGAAGGCGTCCATGGCCTCTTCAAGATCTTGACTCCAAAGATATAGCTTCTCCTCCTCGATCTGGTCATCGACAGGGAGGTAGACATCTTCCATGGTCGGAATGCGGGCAACCTGATCGATGGGGTACTGTTCGACGCAAGGAAGCTGGTTCCATGGCAGACCAGGGGGGCCTTGCTCGCGCGGAAGAGGTGGGTAGCGCCCAACACCGGTCTTGGCTCGATCATCGCCCTCCCACTTGAGCTCAGCAATAGAAGGCCAGGGTGCAATATCGTCCTTGCCATTCTTCCAGTCACGGCACCAGATCGTGTGTTCTCCGAGGACACGACTCAGGTTGGTAACCTCGTCGAAGTTGCCATACAACCCCCATTTGTTGAGGTTCTGCTGAGTGTCGAAGGGGATAGGGGGTATGCGCAGAGCGTCCTCCTTCGCCTTGACCTTGTTTGCGAGTAGGTTGGCCTGAGAAGCAAGCATAGCTTCGCGGTGGGCAATGTAGTCGTTGTACTTCCACTTCGAAACCTCCGAGTTTTTGAATTGGCGACGCATCGCGTTCCGAATGACCATGAACTCCTGCATGGCTTGAGCATCCGCTGACATCCATGTGCGAGAGTTCCGGAAATTGGCACCTCCACCACGACCAGCACTGAAGGGACTTCCAGTGCGAAAGCCACCGTCTCTCCGGGCAAAGTCAGGAGTGGGGTGATTGAAGCGACTGGAGTCGTTGTAGTTCTTGAAACCTCGCTGAAAAGGTGCAGTGTAGCGTCCAACCTCCGTGGGCTTGGGTTGACTCGCATCACCGATGCTCAAGTTGTCGAAGTCAAGGCTCTCAGGGCTGAAAGGGCTGCTGAGAGAGTTTGCGACTTCTCCGTCGGAGCGAATCTCAGAGCTTCCATCCTCATTTAGAGTGCCGCCGCTGCTCTCCGAGGTCGGCGACATGAACTTGATGGGGGTGGCTGCCTTTGCATCGACACGGTTGGCGCCGCTCGAACCTACTTCCGCCTGTTCAACACTACCGGTCATCTAATATTCGCCTCGGGTAGCGCAATCGCTGTGTGGGAGTGATGTTTCGGAGGTGAAGATTGTGCTTGTTGATTCCAGGGAAAGTTAGGGTCGACGTCGGTATGTGGGTAATTGAAACACAGGTCCACACAGGTGAACGCTTTGTTGAAGTCTGAGTCTTGCCTCGGGCAGCGTAATCTCTGTGTAAGAGTGGTGCTTCGGGGCCTTTCCTATTGTTCAAATTAGACCATATGCTCTGGTGTTTGCGATTATCCAACAAATGCGTTGTCGGTCGCATAATATTTCTCAATGATGCCCAGATGCAAGCCCGTGAGTTCTGGCGTGATAGAAAGAGTCCTGCCACTTGTTCACCGACATTGAGGAAGCCAATAGAAACTGGGCCGCACGGCGTCACCGCCTCCACACATCGGCTGCTCTCACAATCGCGCGTGATACGAGGGAGTGATCACGTACCTGGTAATTGGGGGAAGTCAGGATTTGGAACTGTCAACTCTTTGGCGAGCTTTGTGGGCCGCGAAAATCGGTGTCAGTAAGAGCATGAAATGTGTGACTCCACATCAAAGATATGGGTCAAGGTAATGACAGGCTGCGCTTTTGCTGGGACCGTAACTTACAGGTGCGAAGTCTCGACTGTCTAGGGTAGAAGCGGAGGTTGAGTAAGGGACTTGGAGAGGGTTGGAAGCTTTCAGAACAAATGATGGGAGGTAGGTAGCTGCCTAAGGTCAATAACAGTCCGCTATTGTGCCTGCCTGTGGTGAAATAGGTTGGGTGGAAGAAATGAAAGCCCTTGAAGCTCGAAGCTATTGTTATAGCTCTACTGTAGCCTAGACCCGCTTTCCAAGGGCGAAGTGAGTGCCGTACCTGATCAGCCGAGCGGTGACTTGCTCGTGTCGTGAGAGAAGCGACCCGGCGGAGTATAGGCGGGCGGTATTTTGACGTTCTACAACCTTCGCGAATCTATGCGGTCTAAGAGCTCAGGTTTAGTTTCTAGATGGAGCTGCGCGGATGGGCGAGGTTGGATTGGTCTTGTCCAGTGGTGGTCGGTCTAGTTGGTATGATCGCGGAACGATAGCGGCAGCAGCGAGAAAATCTGATGGAGGGCGTAGCGCTTTGAACTAATACTATGAGGCGAAAGGCAAGTAGTGAACCGAAGAAACGTCTAAATATTGGTGGTGGGGCGCGGGGAAGTTATCGCGATCGGGCACGGTCTTGTTGGCAAGTTGCTCTGCGCAAGCTCGGGTCTCCTTGGGCACAGAGTCGTGAAAGCCCTTCTCGAAATTTCCTCTCGAGACTTCTTTCACCAGCCCAGTCAGTGAGATGTCCCTGAGAGCGAGCGGAAGATTGACAGGCGAGCAGCGACCGGCGCTGCTGTGTAAAGAAGAGGATCGTAGAAGGAGTTGATAGACGATAGGAGCTGATGTAGTACGGATGACGAGTTGAAAGGAGACCAGAAGACAGACAGGAACCTGGAGTTTCCTAACTCGCCTCTTTGTCCTTCAGACAGCAAGAACAACTCGAGCGAGGGCGAGCAGGTGCAGCTCATAGACCGGAGTTGCTCCAGAAGGCTTGCACCACATACTCTACAATTTCAATGGTAAACCACGAAGCTACATCGTACTTACAGTACCGTCAAGATGTTTACTGACACGCAGGAAACTTGACAAATTGCCAGACACTCCAACATCTTACCATTACGGAGCAAATCATATCATGCTTCTTGCAGACTATAGGGACATCGTACGCACAATGGCTTCAAGCTCCTGCAAAGCTGCCTACAATGTGAGACCATAGGTATCGTGCATGATGAAATCTGTCGCAGCAGGTCAATATTGTAGCCAGGAAGATGATCTAAGTTAAGTTCTGCATATGGAGGCCAGCGCATGTTGCTATTAATAAAGTTACGAGGTGGAAGATAGTGTGCACGAAAAGTTGAGACGGATGAAGTTGAGATGGACATAGGGCCGTGCACACGCGTGTTTGAGGCTCTGTAGCCGCCCATGCGACCATTGGCTCTAAGCGATCGACCCCACACGGCAGGCGCTACGCCGCAGCCACGCAAGTAAGGGCGCCATCGAGTTGACGACGGACCATGAGGTCGGTAGCATAACTTCACTACATCCAAAATCAGAGGCAGGTGAATGTCAACATTCAGCAAAACACCAACTGCACACTGTCGCGCCTCTGCACGACATACTGTAGTTGGTGTTCAAAGTGACATGCAGATGTGAAACACAACACACAATGACGTTAGACCTGCAAAATCAAGGCACAGCACGCGCCACGCAAGACGGCGCAGTGTGAGCCTACAAAACCGTTGCGTCCCGCATATTCTCGTGCCTTGAGCACCTCCTCTGCCATCGACTGACGTTCAGAGGTCGTGTTCCCTTGCGCTCGACACCACATCTAACTCTGCGACAGCCGTGGACGTCACGAGGAGGCCCAGGTCGCCCGATCTGCCTCTTTGCGCCGGTACGACTGTCGTGGGCCAATGAGCGCAAGCCGTGGAACAAAGGACGCCCGCTCAAGACAACCCGCGACAACCACCCGAGGACAAAGAGGCTCAAAATAACAGCCGCTGTCCATAACTCATGTTCTAGCGCGTTGTTTTGGCCTTCCCCAGCCCGACCAGCTGACAACCGAATGACTGGTCGGGAGTGGCTTGCTCCACTTCCAAGGGCGCCTATTTGGGCCACCACGAAATCCGAGATCGCCTGTTCTAACTAGAGCCTCACCCAGTGGATGCGTTGCTGAAACGGCCAGGTCGTGCAGGCCAGTCTACGAGGTGCCATTGGTACCTTGCAGCCGGCCCGCAATTGGTCCTCGCTTTCTCGCGGTACGTAGCTCGATTCAATACAGTCATTGTGAAAGTTCATATTCACCGTCACTTGCACCTGACTCTCCTTCACCTGCGAATCTTCACACTGTTTTTTCTTTATTGCATTGTACGGAGCGTTGGGTTTCCTATCGTCATTGTTCTACCGTCTTCCATTCTGTAATTCTCGTAATCTTTCCTACCTCACACCGTCTCTCTGGTAGATACTTTTTCTCTCTTTGTGCAGCCGGCCTCCACCAACAACTGCTTTTTGACTCCTCATCTACAACCGACTCATCAAACGACCGTCGAACACCCCGCCGTATCTAATACAACAAACAGACCGCGCTTCGCAGCCTTCCACACACGTGATGGCTTCCTCTACGTACCAACAGCAACCCTTCCCGGCTGTGCCTCCATCTATGTCCGCTGGCGAGCATGAGATGCGAGACTACCACGCACCGCAAGATGCACCACGACCTACAATAAACCAGACACCAGACTTCAAACCATACCTCGGCCTTCGAGCTAGGCTCTCGCAGATATGGATCAACCGCTGGACTATTCTCCTACTACTAGTACTCGTACGACTACTTTTCGCCATCGCAAGCACTGACTCAAGCCTTGTTTCAGCACGTCGCGAAGCTCTCAGTGCTTGCACCTCAGTCGAGAAAATCGGCAGCTCAATGGCCTCTATGCCCCACTACATGTCCCAGGGTGTCAACGAGATGACTGCTTCTGGCATCGACAAAGCTGTTGGTGGCCTCATGAAAATGTTGGAGATGAGTGTCACTGGTGTCGAAGAGATTGTGCTGTTTGTCATTCACATGATGACCAGCACCTACCTCTGCCTCATCACACTCGCTGTCAGTGGCAGCCTTCACGCAGCTGTTGAGCTCGGTACCGAGATCAACAAGAAGCTCAACGAGACTATCGATGAAGTCACTGGCGACATCGGTAACTCCGTGAAGTCTGTCACCGAGGGCATCAACTCCATCATGGACAAGATCAACTTCAACCTGCCCGGGTTCAAGAAGCCTGAAATCAACCTGGACAGCTCCATCAGCAAGCTCAAGGCGCTCGAACTGCCTTCCGAGATGCAGGAAGGCCTCGTCAAGCTCAACCAGTCCATCCCCACCTTCGATCAGGTGCAGAACTTTACCGACAACCTCATCCGCACTCCATTCGAAGAGGTCAAGAAGCTCATCAAAGCTATGGACAAGTTCGAGTTCAACCGCACTCTGCTACCTGTCCCGCAAAAGGAGCAGCTGAACTTCTGCTCCGAAGGCAACTCGATCAACGAATTTTTCGACGACCTCATCGAGATGGCTTACAACGCCCGCAAGATCGCTCTTGGCGTGCTCATTGTCGCCGCGATCCTCGTATGCCTTCCCATGGCGTGGATGGAAGTTCGTCGTTACCGGAAGACACAAGCCCGCGTCGCACTACTCGCGGAGGGTCACGACGGGATGGACGTTGTCTATCTCGCATCGCGTCCTACTTCTTCCAGTATCGGTCTGTGGTTCGGCAGGCGATTTGGCTCACAGCGTCGTCAAGCTATCATGCGCTGGGCCTTCGCCTACGCCACTTCCGTCCCCATGATGTTTCTGCTGGCTCTCGGTATCGCCGGTCTTTTCTCGTGTCTTTGCCAATACATCCTACTAAGGGCCATTGAGGACAAGACCCCCGAGCTTACCAAGCAGGTCGGTGACTTTGCCGGAAAGGTCGTTTCATCACTCAACAATGCCTCCATGTCTTGGTCGCAGGGCGTCAACGGTGCTGTTGGCAAGCTGGACGACACAATCAACGACGACATGCTCAGCTGGGTGAATGGAACAACGACTGCGGTCAACAATACTCTCAATGGCTTCGTTGACGAGATGTCCAAGACTCTCAATGAGACCTTCGGCGGCACGCCCCTTCACGATCCTATCAAGGAAGTACTCAACTGCCTGATTGGTCTGAAGATTGCCGGTATTCAAAAAGGCCTGACCTGGGTCCAGGACAACGCTCATATTTCGTTCCCGGGCGTTGCAAACAACACATTCTCTCTCGGCGCCCTCGCCGCAGAGAGCGACTCAGGATCTGCTGCCGAGCTGCTCGCCGATCCCAGCGGCAAAGCCAAAGACGAAATCACCGAAGCCGTCACCTACGTTAATCGACCAAGATGATGAGGCGGCATCCAACAAGAAAGCCCTCATCTCCACCGTCATCATCCTCATATGGGTGTTCATCACTCTCGGTGGCTACATCTACGCATTTCGACCCAGCTTTTCCGCCGCGATCCCTACGAGAGCAACCGCGCCTACACCATCGACCCTGCCATCGACTATGAGCCCAAGCCCGCAGATGCTGGTGCATACGATCCCGCCGCGCCGCCATCCTATGTTGCCAATGACTACAACGTTAACAAAGCCGCGCCATATACGCTCGGCCACCGACCCTTCCCGACTTTCGACGCAGACCCAGAGTCCGAGAAAGTCGGCTCCGTCGGCGCGCATGCCATCACCTCGTCCTCACGCCCTGGACACCTGCGCGCAAGCAGCCATGGCGACCTAGCCGACCCGTCACCCGCCGAAGATCGAGCAAATCCCTTTTCCGACAATCACTTCCCGCGCGAGAAGTAGTTCCCACATAGTCCAGCCATTCTTTTCTATCCGATCCCATATTCTAGTCGATGGATTCCGCCAACGCTGACTTTCCCACCTGACCTTTTGTTAACTACGGACCTTCTGAGTCTCCCGGGTCAGTTAGTTGAGGTGCGGATTCGCCATATCGACCTGCTGATGCAAGCCGTAATTGCTCAGTGCTCCGAACCATGGATTTCTTTGAAGTTTCTTCCTTGGAAGAAGAAATATTTCGTCTCTTTCTTTGATGATGCGATCACACGCTCTCAGGAGAGACGGGGCGCGATTGTTTTCATTGCGTTGATGGCGAGCTAATTCTTTTTTGGCTTACCTCCGCAAAGGCGATTGCGTTTCTCATTTTTTGGTGTTTTTACATCTACATTCCCCCATTCATTTTGCTCAATACCCAAACCAATGTATTTTCTGTGTTTATTTGTTTAGTGTCAATGTCGCTGCACGGTGGTTGTGTATAAAAAAGCGATTTGATTCACCTCTTGTTCTTTGAATCCCCAATTGGGAGATGGAAAAGGATACGACGAAGAAGAAGCTTTTGTAAACCCTTTTCTCGCTGGGGCCATCTTCTCAACTATCTCTCTCTTCTTTATTAGTGTCTCTTTTCATTGACAAGGCTGTGTAATCTCCTTTGGTATGTCTGTTCCCGAGGTCCCTTACGCCCGATCTTCCTCACAGCCCTCCTTTACTCCTTTCCCTTCTACCCCCATCATCCCACACCGAAGCGCTTGGTATCAGCGGTCTCGTCATAACTGCGCGTGCCTTTCGCCGTTGGCTTGCCCGCCTAGCACGTCGACACTTTGTCAAGGACGTTGACCCTCACACGTGGTTGATTGTTGCCGCTAGTCAAGGACGCAAGGAGTACAAGGCCTGTGGCTGCTGTGATAGAACCGGCAATATGTGGACATGTCTCGCTCATTCGCCTCTTCCCATCAATCCCGCTCTACTTCAAACTCACCGGCCCTTGTACGGATGTATCGCCAGACCCGACACTGTGGCTGTTGCTGGGGGAGCGTGGGATGGGATGTTTGTGCTGATCGATAACAAGCGTTTATGGCTTTCTCCTTGCCCTCTCTTTCTCTTTGTCCATGCTTGGACTGGGCAGGGGACGGAGGGGCAAGTTGTCGCATTTCGCGACAGTTTGAGTTGAAAGTCGATGTAGATTGTGCCTGAGTACGGCTGGTTGAAGAATCCTCGTCACCTTTTGATGTTGGGTTGGTTTTGCGCGTTTCGCGCCGTTTAAGAGTCGATCCCGCGGCGCTTGCGCCCGGGGATAGGGAGGATATGGCGTTTCTTTTTGGGTGGAAACGGTGGTGCCAGATGGTCCAGGAGTGGACATCAACACCAAATCGAGTGGTTGTGTGTGGGCGGAAAATCTTTGGGGGAGAGACAGCACTCGGCTAGATTGTTACAGCGTTTGCGAGACTGTCGATAGCTAAATTGAAGGATCCTCCCCCAACATGACCACTGACCACTTTATGTACTGTTTTCGCACGCTCTTTATCTTTCCTTGATTACTGTCGTTGACACGAATTGCATGCACGGCCATGCCTAGGTAGCCGTAGATAGAACACGAATGAATACCAAGACCATGTTGCTGATTTGAATCTCGCTCGCCCTGCTTTTCGGAGTATGTATTATTTCTGGTTGTCGCGCTTCTGGTGCAGCATTCAGACACGCACGTGGTTTTGGAGCTATGACATCCGCGCCCGAGCAATGACGACGATCGCAGGCACGACTACCCAGCATCACCACTCACAGAGCTCTCGTTGCGCGCCAACATGCCGACCACCAACGAACACATGACCAAATGATCCCACGATAACCGTGGAAGAGTTTAGTCATCATGCTCTCCGCCTTCACGGCTCGGCCCATTGTCGAGCTGAAACAGCGCGACAAGTCCAAGATCGAGTCTATCCTTGCCTATGGTATGCAGCCTATAGCAGCTGCGCGCAGCAATACTGACCTGCACAGGCGATCGAGTGCTTGTCGGGCTGAACTCGGGAGCCCTGCGCATCTACCGCGTCAACGACCAGATAGAAGACACCGAGCCCGAAGCCAAGCAGAATGGCGACCACAACGACGAGACGGAACTGCCCACACCAAAGGCGAAGCCCGCAGACCTGCTGCGCGAGGAGGAGAAGTTCTCGCGGCGCCCAATACAACAGCTCGCAATCATCAAGGAAGCCAACATCCTCATCTCGCTCTCAGACAACCACGTCTCGATCCACGACTTGCAGACATACACACTGCAGGAGAAGCTGGAGAGGACAAGGGGGGCGACGACGTTTGCTGCAGCTAGCAATATTGTGAAGGATGCAACCACGGGCATACCCTCGATTGTGAGCAGACTGGCGGTCGCGGTCAAGAGGAAGATCATACTATGGACATGGCAGGACATGGAACTGACAGGCGATGCGGTAGAGATATCCCTCATCGCTACCGTCAAGAGTTTGACGTGGGCAACGGGTACCAAGATTGTAGCTGGCATGGACCCCGGCTTTGTCATGGTGGACATTGAGAACCAGGAGGTGCAAGACATTGTGAAGCCCGGCGCGCTCGGAGAAGGCGGTGCCCAGGGAGGCGCTCGCTTTGGCGCCGTGTCTTCGTCTGGCATGGGCTACATGGGCATGGCTAGCTGGGTACCGAAGCCGCTAGCAACGCGACTGGGTGAGGGCGAGATGTTGCTGGCAAAAGATGTGAACAGTCTGTTCATCGACACGGATGGCAACCCCATCGAGAAGCGACAGGTTCCGTGGCACTCGGCTCCCGAGATGATCGCATACTCGTACCCATACATGCTCACGCTGAACCCGCCAGCCAAGGGCAGCTTGGAAGTGCGCAACCCCGACACGCTCAACATGCTGCAGTCCATATCACTTCCGAATGTCACCTTCCTGCACGTCCCACAACCGAACATCAGCTTGGCGCATGCCGGCAAAGGCTTTTTAGTAGCCAGCGACAGGTGTATCTGGCGCATGGGCGCAGAGAGCTACGCTACACAAATCGATGAGTTGGTTGCTGGTGGGCGATATGACGAGGCGCTCAGTCTGCTCAACATGCTGGAGGACACTCTGCTGCTGGACAAGGAGGACCGTGTGCGGGAGATTATGATACTCAAGGCGCACGCTCTGTTCGACATGAAGAAATACCGCGAAGCCATGGACCTGTTCACTGACGCGAAGGCGCCACCAGAGCGAGTCATCTCTCTGTACCCCAGCGCGATCGCGGGCAGTCTTGCGCAGGAAGGAAGTGTCAAGGGCACCGATAGTGTTGGGGACGATGAAGAAGCGAACGGGGACAAACCTACGACAGATGGCAAGGATGCAAGCCCTACACCTGTTGCAACAATCGGCCGTTCAATGATGGGTAGACTGGTTGGCGGTGGCGGCGGTAAGAAGGTCGACTCGGATGCTGCTTCGATCCGCTCTTCCATCAAGGAAGATGTGCCAGACACACCCATCAAGAAGAGAGGCACTGATTCATCGGACAAGCCGAACTCAGAAAAGGACTTTAAGGAATCTGTTCGTGCTTTACAGTCGTTCCTCGCGCAATGTCGCGTTCAGATCAAGCGCTACATCGATACTGATGGTAACCTGAAGCAACCCCTGCCGGAACCAACGGAAAGCCAGCCTGAGGACTACAAGCCGCCCTTTCACAATTTCATCCTTCTCACAGGTCCGGCGAACCAGGTCGATTGGAAAGGAAAGTTGCTAGACGTTGCTCAGCTTGTCGATACCACTCTCTTCCGCGCCTACATGATAGCGTCCCCGAGTCTAGCAGGCCCGCTCTTCCGTCTGCCCAACTTTTGCGAACCGGACGTTGTACAGGAGAAGCTGTATGAGACAGGTCGATATGCTGATCTCATTGACTTCTTACACGGCAAGCGGCTGCATCGCCAGGCTTTGGAGCTCTTGGAGAAATTTGGCAAGAATGAAGCTGACGAGGAGGTTACTACCGCGCTACAAGGGCCGCAACGTACAGTTGGATACCCTCCAACAGCTACCACCGGAGATGATCGACCTCATCCTGGAATTCGCTGAGTGGCCGTTGCGAACAGATCCAAAGCTTGGCATGGACATCTTCCTCGCTGATACAGAGAATGCAGAGACGTTACCGCGTGGCAAGGTAGTCGACTTCCTGCAGCAGATTGACCTCAAGCTGGCTGTCAGATATCTCGAACATATTGTTGAAGAGCTGAATGAGACCGATCCAGACTTCCATCAACGACTTGTTGACCTGCTGCTTGAGAGGCTGCGGAGTGGTGACTTTGAGAGTGACGACGAGAAGAAAGAGTGGAGAGAACGACTGCAGCTCTTCTTGAAGACGAGCAGGAACTACAACAACTACCGCGTGTTCCAACAGTTGCCGTCCACTGGTACGTGTATCAATCATTACGTGTGGAGCCAAACTGACCATGTTGATAGATCCTGATTACTATGAGCCACGAGCTATCGTATTGAGCAAGATGGGACAGCATAAGCAGGCTTTGGCTATCTATGTCTTCCAGTTGCAAGACTATCAGAAAGCAGAAGAGTAGGTTCCACCTCGAAGTTACGGCGGCCCCATGCTGACAGAACTCTTTAGCTACTGCAACGAGGTCTACATCTCCACCCCGCAACCACAATCACCTACCAAATCTTTCCAGCCCAGCACGACCATACCCACGAGCACCAACATTGACGACTCGGAACCTTCCATCTACCACACACTGCTGTCCCTCTACCTCACACCAGCTCCGCCAAACAAACCCAACTGGCCTCCTGCTCTCGATCTCCTAAGCAAGCACGGCGCCCGTCTCCCTGCCTCTTCAACGCTCGATCTGGTGCCTCCGTCTTTACCCGTCAAAGATCTCGAATCTTACTTCCGCGGGCGCATACGCAACGCCAACTCGGTGCTGAATGAGGAACGTATTGTTGCCAAGCTGCGGGGCGTGGAAAAGGCATCCGTCATCGAAGCAGTACTGCTTGGCGACGGCAAAATTGGGCGCGACGGTCGTGTGATACCAGGCGGGTTGAATCGACGCGTTGTAATCGACGAGGACAGACATTGTGCAGTGTGTCACAAGCGCTTTGGAGGCAGTGCGATTCGCGTGTACCCGGACAATAGTGTTGTTCATTCAGGGTGTATGAGGGGGAGCGTCGGAAGGACGAAGAGCAGTGGTACGGGAATGGGGTGGCGGTAGAGTATGTGTGGTTCCAGTCTGGTCTTGATACCCGTTGCAGTAATTCAATCTTCGTCAACCACCTCTTCACCGTATGTTTCCTCGTCTTTGGCGGTGCCCTTGTCGGCGCCGACAGCTTTGTCTTCTTCCATCTTATGCGTCAGGAAGGTGTTGACATTGCCCTGGAGGGTTCGCAGCGAAACTTGGAGCGAGGCGAGGTATGCGACGCGGTCTTGGGTGGATAGTGGGGAAGACAGTGCGGGGAGGTCCGTGGTGAAGACTTTTGGGGACGCCGCGGAGACGGCGGGAGAGGTGTATGTTGCTGTGAGAAGAGGCATTTTGGCGGATTAAAGTTCGAACGGTGGTGTCGGTGGTAGTAGGTAGTGTGGGGTCAAAAGCGTGTCTGGTGAGGGAGGCGTGGGCGGGGCTGGAAGCGCGACACTAATGCCCATGCGCCGATCAGTCAACGGCGCATGGATGCAGCACACCTCAGCCTCTGCTGATGTGGTTCCTCTGCAACGCCTACCCGCACATCCAATTCACTCTCGACCTCATGCTGGCCATGATTGTATTATAGCACCCCTTCTCCTTTTCCATACTCGCGCAAACCTCGGCCGCCCGCGTAGCTGGGGCCATCCCAGCCGCAACACCGTCTCACAGTGCAAGACAGCTGCAGGTGCCGTACAACCATGTCAAGCTTCTCTCCACCACCGCAAACGCCGACACTGCGCCGCCCGGCTTCGCTCGACGACTCCGAATCGGATGGCTCTCAAGCGACTCTGCAACATCGCCGCTCTCCCTTGCCTGCACCCGCACGCAGCGTCAAGTCGCCCGCCCAACCCCAGGCGCAGTCCGAGACGCCCCCAGTAGCGCACAACTTCTCACGGCCCGTGATTGCGCGCGGAGAAACAGAGCATGTAACGCACAGCCAGGGTCACATCGGCGCGCAGCTGGGACACCGACCGAGACAGCGCTCACAGGGCTACTTTGAGCCCAGCTTGTCGTCTGCCCGCGGCCTCGACAGAGACACGATGCCGCCCTCGCAGAGCCACCTCAATACGAGCCAGATTGCCGCCCAGGCTGCCTACGCCCACCAGAACGCACAGCACAACCGCAAGCGCTCCACCACGATTCCCGCGCCCGGCGACAACGCTGCGCCCTCTGGACGTGGGCAGCCGGGCCAGATGAGCCCGCCGCCTTTGCCGAGCCAGATGACCTTCAGGACGAATGGCGTCACCTATCAGAATGGGAACAGCATGGGCGTGAACCGCATGGCGGCGACGACGGCGGCGAATGTTGCCTTTCCACGGAGTCCGCTGCATTCGCCGGGCATGGAAGGGATGCAGCAGCAGACACATGGCTCGCCCAAGCCGTCGTCGACGCCGGAGCCGCTGCAGCTGCAAAAGTCCAAGGAAGGGAAGAGCAAGATGAAGCTGTTTAGCTCCAAGCCGAAGAACATCAAAGTCGAAAAACAGCAGCTGGACATTCGGCCGCAAGCGACGCTGCCATCACCGGGAAAGATTGGCATTGGCATCCATAGCTCGCAGGCGCTGAATCGCATGATGTTGAACCAGTCGACAACGAGCTTGGCAGAGTCAGGTGCCAGCAGCAGCAATGCGTCGCTGTACTCGTCGGCGAATGCTTCAACGTCGACATTAGTGCCACCAAGAAGCGATTCATTCTTACCACCGGCGCAGAAAGAGGAGAAGCACAAACATCACTTTTTGTCGCGGCAGAAAAATAAGTTGAAGGATAAGGATGAATACAGCTTACCGCTATCGTCAGCCAACAGCAATTCGAGGCCGACGGATCCAAATGCGCCGCAACCATTGTATTCTTTTGCAGCTCCGGCATCGCCTGGGCATGCGAGCTCGTTTGCGAATTCCATGACTGGGTTGGATCTAAGACATGGTGGAAGGCATTTGCGGCGGGCAAAGAAGGAGGAGAAGGCGGCGCAGTATCTGGATGCACAGTTGGAGCCGCCATATCGAGAACGGAATCAATCGTTCAGCATCGAACGGTCAGAATGGCCATCGGCTGCGAGCAGTATTGGCACTACGCCTAGCCATGCCACGCCCGGACAGGCGACGACTGAGATGCTGAGTCTGGGAAGTTTGTTCGGCATCAACGGCCTATCGCCAGATGATGCGTGGCCATTGCTAAAAGCAAGAGTATTGTTGATATTCGAAGGCGAAGACCCGCGGCCACCTGTCGAAGATTTCAACGCCCTCGTCACCGTCCACATAAAACGCTGCGTCCACAAGCGCTCGCCCATCCTCCTCATCGAAGACCTCAACGAACTCTTACAAACGGGCTTCGGCTCCCTCGACCAAACATTACGACACGTACCCGATGACCGCCTCATCCCACATCTAGTAGAGATGTGGCTCGTCGTATTTACCACCATCCTCCCCTTCCTCCAAGCCGTCTTCCTACCTCTCGACCTCGAATTTCGCGGCTCCGGCATAATGTCGAGCGCGCAAGCCGCCGAGTTTTGGGGCGTCATGCTCCCCGACGAAATGAACACCAAATCGCCCGAATCCAAGAACAAAAACATCCCGATCTGGGCGAACTCGAAGTCGCGCATCACGCTCCTCATGTCCGCGACATCGTCATCTTGCCCGATACGACACCTTATGGCCATCTCTCGCGCCTCAGTCTCGAGAATTTAAATGCCGGCCTGGAAAGCCCATCGCCTATCCCAGATGTCCGACCTGGCACGGCGGGTAGCGCAAGGAGTATCAACGACCCCAACAACAGTCACAGCTCAGGCGGATACCTCGACTCCACAACCACGTCCTCCACCCGCTCCCGCGCCACCTCCAACACCTCCGCCGGCTCCTTCTCCTCAAACCCCGCCTCCCACCCCGCCACAATCAACCACCTGCACCCTCCTCCCTCTCAAATGCCCCCGGCTCTCCGCCAGCAACCCATGGACAGCGCCAAAGTCACCGAGACGGTCGGCAGGATGTTACAATGCGTCAGCGTGCTGGTTAGTTTGCAGAGCGGCGACGAGGCGCAGGAGAAGATTGGTAGATTGAACAAGGAGTTGAAATATAATTGGTTGGGCAGGGGCAGGACGGGCAGGCAGAGGCAAGGGTTTGTGGGGCCGAGACGCGGTGGGAATTTGAATTTGGCTGCGGGGGGAATAAGTATTCCTGGGCTTGCGTAGGGTTTTTTTGGCGGGTTGGATATGGGGTTGGAGAGGTTGCGGGCAAAACGGCGTTTTGCAATTTTGGATGGATGGATGGCTGCATGGGAAGATGTGGTTGGAGGTTTGGCGTTGCGGATTGCGAATTGCGCTGCGGTTGTGATACACGAGACTTGCTCACGTTTGTACGATTTTGTTGATTTGGGGAAATGAGAAAGAAATACCCGTTTGTCAAGTAGTATGAATTACACGATTTTCAGACTTGCATTTTGCATTTCTTGTGTGATATTGTGGCATTTCTTTTAACCACCGATGCGATAAGCACAGCAATGAGGTGGATGCTATTTGAGTAGAAATAGATCGGCTGAGTGCTCAGGGTGGCTGGTCAAGATAGGTGAATTTGGATGCCGACTTATGATGGTATACAGTGTAACCAAGTTATGGTTAGACGGCGAATGGGAGATGGACAGAGAAGCGACGCGTCGCGTCGGGAGGTTGTCATATCGCGATAGCGCAGCACGGGCCGAATGAACCCCTTTCCCTAGATCACGTTGTGATCTGACTAGGTACCACGCGCGCCCGCCTACCTCTTCGAAACAGTTGCCATTTCGAAAAGCTCAGTCCACATGGGATCCCCATTTCACTATGCCAAAGCTAAGCGAATGCGCAGCGATTCGCCAGAAGATGTCGAAAACAAACGACCACGCCTGGACGGGTCCACAGATCACGATGAGAACAATGTACCGGATATGAGCATGTTGAACGATCAAGGGATGGAGAGGATGGAATGGAAAGCAAAGTACTCCTTGGACCTTTTCGCAGATTTCATCCAACTCTCTAAATTCCTGGCTGCTGGCGAGAAGAAGCGTGTGCCAGCCATCAGCAAGAAGCATCGGCAGATCAACCACAAATGGAGTGAAATTAATCAAGTATTCAAAAAGTTTTTGATCGATCTCAGTGAAAAGTATGGGGAGCTTGAGGGCTTGATGGGAAAGGCGGTGGATGTGGTTGGTAAACACGAGCGATGGTGGGAGCTCACTAACATTTTCGCACCTGGTAAGTTGAATACAGTGCAGTGCGAGATGCGGCACTCACGATGTTAGGAATTGACTGCGGTGTACTCCGCCCCCTACAAGAACGGAGTGTCCCGACGACCGTCGACTATGCCGACTATATCCGGGAGAACATGTACATCATCTGGGACCCCACAGTCCCCTTCAGCGACTGGGAGATGGACTGGTTCTTCGAATTTCTCGATGAAGAGGTCCATAGAGTTTTCGACATGAGCCGCGAGGCAGACACATGGATAGCCTCTGCTCAGCTTACTATCACTGCAAAAACGGACATCCTTCAGTCGCCAACACAAACGACCATTCTCGATTCTACGTTGCTACATCATCACGCACAATACGACTGTTACCTAAGGCAAATGCTCACAGAGCGCTTTGACAAGCTCCGGTATGTCAACGCCGCCAAAGCGTGCCGAGAAGTGCGCGAGCGAATGAACAGACATGAGTGCGAAGCATACGAAGATGAGAAATGTGTATTCAACATCCTCCTACCCACCTTGGAGATTCTGCAAGGACGCGCCAAGTATGAAGTCTGCCATGCTGTAATGCTCGCCACAGGTGCCATCTTGCCTGCCGAACTCGCGGACCTGGTCGTTGAGTACACCCTACTAGCTGAAGAAGTCCCGTCTGATCCTGAAATCTTCGTTCAAGCCAAGCACAAGGTCTCTGGCCGAGAAAAACGTAAAGCGAGACTGGTTTGTGAGCATACTCAAAGAAGAGCTGTGCTCACCAGCAATGAAGAGCTGTTTGAGCCCTGGGTTTGGGGACCAGATTGGGTTGAGATTGAGCCGGACTATCTGTCTGGAGAGGATGACAGCGATTTAGAGAGCAAAGCCGATATGTATGCTTCGATACAGTCCCCATAACGAGTATTCCAAAGCTAAGAATGTTGTCAATGTTTGTTGTTGCTGGACGAGATGGACTGGTCACATAACCTTGGAAAAGTGGACCGAACCAGGCTTGATTGGGCTTAGTGTAACGAGAAGTGCGTGCATTGCAGCCATTCAACACTATTTCTTGCGATACTTAATTCATCCTCACCACACTCATGTTACCCTGCGGCCGTGTCAAACGCATCTCGCTGGCTCGAAATGCAACGTTACTTCACAATGTGGTGAGCGCAGGGCGCAGGACTGTCACGATACGTCGTGTCATTCCATCAGAAAAAGGTCACACGCGTCCAAGGTCGTTTGGTCTCACTCCTCCAAAAAAGGTCAGGCCTGGTAAAACTCCGCACGGACCGCAGGAATGTTCAGGTGAATCATTGCCCGCACTCCCATGTCGTATACTTCTGCTGACGTGTAAGTTTGCTTTCCGATTGAGACCAGGATCAAGGGCCCCCCACCGAAGCCTGAAGGTAGATGAATGCATATCCCACGGTCGAAAACATCTTTCATAATATGTTTCCCAGGATCTTCACGGTATCATGCCGCGGTAGCAGAATGGTCGCAGTCTCAAACACCAATCGCCAGTTTCGAGTCAAAAGAATTATCACTAGCCAAATGGCCGCTTGCAAGAACTCGAAAATACACCCTCCTTGGTTCATATAGCTTAGATGAGCATCGCAGATTGTACATTCCGGGTAGGACTTTCCCACCACTCTTCTCCATTCGAGCGGACCAAGTGATTTTCATTTCAAAGTTGTAGCTTGCTATGTAATCCATCCCGCATCTTGCTGACTATTCCCCTAGGATCGCCGCCCCATTTGCCGCCATCTATTGACCAGAAAGAACTTGATATTGGCTCGGATCCAAATCTCTCGAATGCTGTGATACCCCGAGCCATGGATGCGGTGTGTCCCGCAATCCAGATCATGAACCCTTACTTTGATCTCGCTAGTCTGCATTTCATCGTTGAGCCGTCTGTGCTAGCTGAAATGCTGCTTGGGCGGCCAAAACCTCTGCTCATTTTCGGTTCGAAAGGTATGCCGACGTTATTAGGGAGACTGATACAGCCACCTCATCATGATTCAACGAATTCTGCTAGGACGGACTCTGCGGAGACGAATTCTGTTAAAACAGGCTCTGTAGGTGCAGATTCTGTGGACACAGATCCTGTGAGAACAGACTCGGCGGAAACGCATTCCGTGGAAGTTGGAGATACGGAGGAAACTTCATTGAAGGGCTTCAACCCTGGAGACGCCAAACTTCGACACGAAATCACCGAGCCTGCGGATGGAATACCTGCAGGATCCAATTACTGCCGAATAATCCAGTACAAATGGGGAGGTATCAGCTTTGCTATTCACGAAAAAGGTCAGTATACTAGCTTGAGGGCATTTCCCTAACCGTTCTGGATCAACTCCGCAACTAACGCTTTATATATAGTCAACGCATGGTCTCTAAACGAGAATATTGACGTCGATGCAATGCAACCTCCAATCAACAACGACATGCCACCCCCACCCGAGCCTCAAGAGTATTCAGAACAACCTATTACGAGGGTTGGCAGTCCCATCCCCCAAGAGCTATTGGTCGACATCAAGTGGGTGACCGGACTCAATTTTACTGGCAAAAAAGCTAGCTGCGCTCTATTTCTCCCGCGTTAACAACATGTGCATGGCCCACCCAATAGGGAAAGGTCTAACAAGGTTCTCGGTGAAAGATCACTCGAAAATGATACTCGAGTGGGAGAAAGAGCGCCAACTCGAGCTTAAAACACTGCACGCGCTCCTGCTCAAGTTGCGATCGGAGATGGAGGCGTCGGGATCGGAAGTCTGTCTGTTACGCCCTACACCTGCTGCCAATATCAGGGACCGATCTTGGGAACTGTACAAGGTCGGCCTGGACGATCCTTTTGTTGCAAAGTCCGTGAAGGAGTGTCGGGCCACGTTCGCCCCGTGGAAGCAGGTGAAGCAGGGGCAGGGGAGTTAGAAACAAAATCATACAACTCGGCACGGAAAATATCGATACCTACCATGCTCTAAAGACACATTATGTGGCATTTGTACACTACAGTTGCCTCACGCAAAGCTTAAACCTCATATGTGCGATTTGACTACCCAATATGATCAACAGTTGATCCCGAAAGACGTTTTCACGTAGCCAAGTCAGTGCACAAAGAGAAGAGGTAAGTATCCGATGCTCAAGGGGATGAAATATCAATCATCTAGTAACCTGGCTCGCCATGAGCGCAATCTATCCCATTAAGCTACCCACGCAAAGCAATATCTCATACAGAGCTCATCTCAAGCTAAACATCGCGCCACGACCCAGGAGCTGGAAACCACTCATCATCATCCCCTTCCCTTGCCGCCCATAATGCAGGCAATGCAAGCCCTTCAAAAGGTACATTATGAACATCCGCATGACAACACATCTTTGGTGGGCTGGGAGTCCTTGCTCTCGGACTGGGCGTTTTTGCGTTTGGGCTGGGCGTCTTTGCTTCGAACAAATCCACTCGGTCTTTCACATGTCCTGACAATTTCCTCGGCGTGGCCGTTTGACCTGACATGCCTAGAAACAGCTGTGGTGTTGCAGCAGCATGCGCGTTTTCGAGCTCAGACTCCGTAGCATCGACCCATTCCACCAAATGGGTGAGCTTGGGAAGTTTAGGTGTGGTACGATCGAAGACTGGCTTTAATCCACCCCCAACCGAACGCCCGAGCTTGAGCTCATCGCCTCGTGTTGAATTCTCGCCTTTCGCAGGGGAGGTATGAAGCTCCCAATTTCGAGTGTGTTCTGGAGGTGGAGATGACCGTTCTCTAATTGCCTTTGCACGCTCTTCTTTGATGAGATCTGTCAGTAATGTAGCATAGTCCGAGTCGCTGTGAGTATGGCCTAGCTTCCGTTCTGTTTGGACGAGCTCCTTGGCTAGCTCTCTCATAAGCCATCTCGTAGGAGTGTGATCCAAGACCGGAGCGGTATGATTGTGCTACAAGTCTTTTCGTTCGACGTCCGGTGGAGGCGGCGCTGTGACGTTGGCCGTGTTCTGATTGCGTCGTTGCGGCGGGGTAGCGGAAGCAGAGTCTTTCCTTCGTTTTATCGGGATTGCGAAGTGAGAGTCTGCACTAGACAGCGGTGAGTACTGATCGTCTAACGGATCTTGTTCGAATGCATCTCTTCTTGTCAATTCATCCGAATGTACGCGTACATTAGAGTAAGGATCGTCCAATAGAGCTTGTCCGACTGCATCCCTTCCTGTTGAATGATACGAGTGTATGGGTAAACCTAAGTAAGGGTTTGTAATGAATGTTGAATAAGATTTTGTCGGACACAGGGGTGCTCCAATCGAAGGATTGTGGGATCCTTCGAGATGCGTCGAGGCGTCTGGGTTGAAGTCCTCTACCTTCTGTGGAACATTTGGCCTGGGACAATTTAGCAGTGAGATTGATTGGCGCGTCACGCAACCTGAGACTTGAGTTCTTACCTTGATACGTTCCCTAGACCCAACTCAGCTGCTGGATGACGCATCGAAGACGCTTGGTGCTCGCTAGATGCGTCTGGCAACAAAGTACTTTGAACACCTTGCTCGTGATTTCTTGTCTCCGCCATTTGGTCATTCAAGACTGCGGAAGACTGATTGTTGAGTTGATCGGTGTCTGGCAAGACTGTGGTGAAGGGCTCACCGTTCTTTGTCCCGGCGGACAGCACCCTGAAACGCGGGTACTGAGAGCGGTGAGCCTCGTTTGGAGATTGCATAACGCTGGTTATTAGGGGCTGGTTTTCTTGTGCAGTCCTCTTCTCGTAATCCATCCAGTATTTTGGGCTGTGTGCTCCCTCTTCCGGGGCTTCCAAGGTTGCGGAGCGTGGTTCAGGCCGAACTAAATTTGCTGCTTGAGAACACGAAACGCATAAAGGTATGACGGGTTCCTGGATGGAATGCGCGCGGGTTGGCGAAGAAAACATTGGTTCGCAAGACTTCTCGGAAGATCTGCGAAACTTGAAGATTCTCCTCCACCATGGCTTCGAAGATTGCGACGCGCTAGGATTGCTTGAGGACTTTGCTTTCAATGATGACACGAAAGAGAAGTTCGGATCTGCGGACGGATTCGTGTCTGGTGGAAGGGGAGGAGTTGCATTTTTGTCTGGATTCGCTCGCCTATGCGCCCACTTGGACCTTCGTTCCAAAGAGCGAGCTCCCTTCGCCCTCATGATCCGATCCGCCGTAGCCGCTGTTTTTAGGGCTTCTTTGTGGACTTTCTGGACCTGAGCTTTGGTACAATCGAGGTCCATCTGATCTAGAGGTCGACACAAAGGTTTCTTCGGCAGCTTTTTGCGCAGCATGCCCATCTTGATTCTAAGAAGTCAATAAGGGGTAAAAGACGGTTTAGGTATGACTTACATCGTCGCCGAGGATTGGTGCGCAATGTAGTGAGCGTGCGGGTGATAAGTTGTTGATGACTGATCTAGCAGTGTAGCGAGAGAATCTGAAGATAAATGTGGTGTTGTATGGTACTGATTAGTGATGGAATGACATGTAAGTGAAAAGTGGATTTCAGTGTACTAAGCTGTTCTGGAGGTGTCGAAGTTCATTCGGCATGGCCGCACACCAAGCGGCAAGGACTTTGGTCAGGAGTGCTTACCTCAACAGTTCAGTGCTACTGCTCGAACAAATGTGCGAGCCAGCCGAATGTGTACCTAAAAAATGAACACATGGATTGAGCGCTTACCAGTATACCACTGAAAGGTTTTGTTAAGCAGCGAAATATCAGAACGTGCAGCGGTTCCAGTCTGGCAAACAATGATAAATTCAACTATGCCTTGTCAGAAACCAGGTCACCGGGTTCCATCACACCACCCGTACCCTATAAACCCTCGACCCCTCCTCCGCTTCCGCATCCATCGGCCTGATACCTAGCAAATCACCTACCAGCTCACCTGCGAGACAACAACATCAACATCAAATTGACTTCAACCGCAGCCAATACAGACCTATCGCCTCAACACTCCAGACCTCAATCCCTCTTTATCTTCCCAAACCACCTCTCAAACACCCCCTTCAACCCTCTCTTCCCATCAACGGCATCCTGAGCTATCCGCTCACGATCGATGAATCCACTGAACGTGCGATCGCGATCACAACCCCGACTCTTGCCATCATCGGTGTTGTTGACTTGTTCCGATGCGGCCGTATGATTCAGATTATCAGATGTGCTGGACGTTGTTGGTCTGGTACTTGCAGTAGCAGGTCTTGAGCTTGCCGAAGTGTGTGAGCTTTGGGGGCGTTTCGGTACTTTGGGTAGGGAAGGGGTTTTGGAGCGACGACGCTGGTCACGGGCTTCGAATTCGCGGAGAAACCAGAGGGGCGGCATGACCAGGGCTGGCTAGTGAGTGCTCTTTATTGGATGAGAATGGTATGAGAATGTGGATGTGTTGCATACGAAGTGGGATGAATGCCTAGTGAAGTATGTTCATAAGTATAATTGAAGCCGATAGCAGTTGCTAGTAGTTCTTGGACGTAATGGACGCATTGAACGTGTTGTAATGTCTCAAAGGGGAAAGAAGCTGCTGAGTGCTGAAGTTACGATGCGTGGCTCCTGCGTGGGTTAGTACCTTATCTCAGCCAGAGGTTCACTTCACGAATGGGGTTATACTGATGCATGTACATATATTCTGATCTCTAAAGCTTTGTTTATTGCTATTATTCATCTTCTCAGACCCGTCTTCCCACTTTTTGGGTCACGAAATGTCGTCCTATGCACCTAGCCTCACGCTATGCAGCCCATAACTCCACAGTAAATGCGATACCAACGCCGATCAAAATGCGAAACTCCGAATGAAATACCAATTTACTAATCACTATACCGAGACAAGATATAGTGCTACATGTTTGGTATGTACTACATCGAGACAAGGTGCAGTACTGTGTGCGTACGATGACCTAGATCGAGACAAGATCTAGCGCTGCGCATACGAAACATGCTCGGGTAGCTCAGGAAGGGGAGAGACATCCGAATTTTCCAAGCTATCCTTGCGGAGGCTGGCACGAGATTTACATATCTTCAGCGAGTGCATAGACGGCATCATGCTGAGGCGACGTAAAGTGTTTGTGACGGGCTGCATAGAGGAACTGGAGCGCTTCTCCTTGATAGCCTTAGGCTTCTTCGCAGTGGGAGTACCGCGGAAAGCCTCGCCCTTACCAGACTTGTGAGGGACGAGAAAGGAATCAAAGGTGGCGCTGAGGTTGTGGCGGTGAGCAGATGGCTGTGGTGCGAGAGGACTACGCACGCGTGGTGTAGAAAAACCAGACGAGGGTGGGGATGATGGTTGCCGGTGCGAAACAGGGCGACTCGAGAAGTAGTCGTCACCGCTGGCTGAACGAATGTGCGAAAGCCGTGACATGGCCGGGGGTGTAGCTTGGAAGGAGAATTGGCGAGATACACCAGGCGGCACAATGGTAAGTCGCTTTGATGCCGCCCGTGTGCGGGCAGCGTTCAGGTCGTACATAGACTGAGACACCTGGGCATGGTAAGCGCGATAAGTCATACGGGTATCTCTACCATGCTCATCCGTCAAGCGAAAGGCAGGGAGATTTGAAGCACGACGTACCAAGTTACGTTCCTGAACCTGATGGCTGTGCTGCTTCTCCTGCTCGATCTTGGCAAATGCCTCCATCTCGCCAAGCTTGTCCGTCCCAGCAATGCCCTGGGGGACGAGCTCCTTGCGAGACTCATGGTGAATGACCAGGTCCCGTGGAGTGTAGGCTCGGAGGTTATGGTTGAGTTCACCCATAATGAGCGCATCATGATCGCCTTTGGAGAGCGCATGATCGTAGTAGCGAGCATTATCAGCCTGTGACGGAGGCAACGCGGAATACTCAGATCGGCTGCTCGTTGGGAGGGAGGCCAAATAGCTGCGTGTTTCAGACTCCTCATCTGAGATAGAAGAGGCAGGACTGCTCGAGGCATCAGGATGCAGGTAGAACCCATCCTGAGTCTCAGCCTTCTCCAGGTCTAGCCATGAGCTACCGAGATCGGCGCTGGCTCGAGGTGAGGCCTCACCTTGAGCACGCTCTTCGGGCTCATCAGGAGAGACCGGGTACATGGCCGGAAGTTGCACAGCGCGCGATGATGCTGGCGTAGCTTCTCCGCGTGTGGACAAAGACTGCGAGAAGTGGATGGATGCCATCTTAAGCGGTCTGAGTGTGCGTTTGATGGTACCGGTAAGAAGCTGTCGAGCGCGATGTTTGCGACTTTCAAGCTGTGACTCCCAGACGCACCTTGAAGTTGGGAGTAGTGATGGTTTGGCTGGAACAAACCCTTTTGTGTGCCGTTTCGACGTTGTGAGCTGCATTGTGAAAGCGCTGTGAAGGACCAAGTTTGCACACAATGTTGACACAATACCCGAATAGTCCAGATCATGCTGGCGACGAGGAGACCGATCAACATAGATCTGTGGTAGTCACAGAAAATTATGGGCCGTTGTCGGAGCTAGCGCACGTGAAAGGTGAGTGTTTGCCATGTGAGGAAGGAGCAAACCACGACAAGAGCAGATGGACTCGTGATAGAACGTGCAACGCCAAAGAACGCGACTGAAAGGTGAAAATTGACATTAAGAGATTATTGTTCGTGCCGTGTAGGGCTTCCATGTTCCTCCAGTCCGCCATACCCCACGCTGTGTCTCGGCCGTGTAGAAGTACCAATAATTGCGTAGCCCCCGAGCTACGCCATCCCGCTCCTTCACCACTGACATGACAAGGTGCCAACAGGCTCTATCTTCAACCCGACTGTCATAATGTGACCTGGTCTCCATCTATTGAGACTCACTAGCATCTCCAACCATATTAGCATATTATCAGGAACGTCCTTTGTCGCCATCTCTTTGATGCTTCAACGCTCCTCTTCCTTCTTCTACCCAGGGCCAATTTTGTAGTCTTGATGCTCTTTTGTTTTCAAGGCGCACCGTGTAATTAAGCGGCCGGTCTCTGTAGGCCTCCTTGGCACTTTGCCCGGAGCCGTCGAATGCCTGCAAGAATACCGCCAGCGTGTCCTCGTCATATTTTTTCGAGATACTCGAAGGCGCTCGCGTCGCTAGATGTGTTTGGTACCGCTGCTGACTCTCGTCATTCAGATTCGATATCTTCCTGTGCCGTACATCCGTTCAAGTGAGCACCCAAGGAAATAACGCAAGCAATGCCGACCCGAAGACCAGGTAGCCAGACGCTCCAGGAATGCCGCGCGTACCGAACGATGCAGGTGTGGGGGCTGACGGCGAGCCAGGTATAGTATCAGGCGAACCAGAAGGTCTGTAATGCACTTTGGTCAGCTTTTGCATTCCTCAGGTTGCCGTAAATTTCCGAAATGTGAAGACTCTTAATGAGAATGTAGAAGACCCGCCAACCAGGAAAAGAACATATATCTTTATCGTGTCCCGTGCTCGTGCTCAACATCCCGATGGTTTGGTATAGTAGTGGATAAGATAAGACTTACTGCTTCAGCGTTAATCCCATGCTAGTGATGATCTTGCACCGGTCATGCTCAACCTGTTTGACAGGACCCATGGCCACCGCATTCCCATCATTGAATTCCATCCTAGTCCCAGTCGCATTGCCGAATGTGTCCCATTTGGGACTCACCAGCTCCCTTGCAGCTTCGCCACCAGCCGCGACAAGGTAGTCTGCCACGTGTCTGTTCGGATCATAACTGCGGATAAAACTCGCCCAGTATGCTTGAATAAAGACGCCCGCCGCGGAGGTGGCGTTGTTCCAAATGGGCATTAGTTCGCCAACGTGCGAGGCAGAACCGACGTTCCAGCGGTAGGCCCAGACGGGGGCGGTGCTTTGTTCGGCGTACTCAGAGGAGATGTTGAGTGTGGGGCAGTTGTAGCGAATATGGCCGTAAACGTCGGAAGCCACCTGGCGCCAGCGAGCGTCGGATTGGGCATTGGGGGCGTCCCACGCTTTCGCGATATCGCTCCACTTGATGCCGGGAAATTGGTCCGCAACGAAGCGTGCAGCCGAGGGCATGGACTTGATATCCTTGGGCGTGAAAATGATGCCTTCGTTGGTGGTATCGCCGAAGATGGTGGGTACTTTGACGAAGTGGCCAGCGGAAAGCTCGTTGTATGTGAAATCTTGGATGAAGTCGTGATCTAGAGTAGGGTTCCAGAAGTAAATGGGTGGGTTCGTTGCTCCGGGGAAAGGCTTCTTCAAGGCTCGGACAGCCTTTTGAAAAGTAGTTGCCTCGAGGGACGCCATGCACGCGACATCAGCACAGCCGGTCTGGTTGAGAAGAGTATCGAATTGCCACTGGCTATTGGGCACATCGCGGAGTGGTGGAAACGCAGGAGACTCGGCTGCAGCAGCATGGAAGAGGTCGTCGTTACGCCCACCGTATGCTGTCAATTGCAGGACCACGGATCCTCCTCCAGCGCTAGCTCCACCCATAGTGACGTGACCGGGATTGCCCCCAAACTGCTGGATGTGCTTCTTTACCCACTTCAGTGCTTGTCTCTGATCCTTCAAGCCGTTGTTCAGACTCAAACTCTTGTTGGCGGTAATCTCTTTTCCAGCTAGGAAGCCATACGGTCCGACGCGGTAGTTGAAGTTGACAACAACGATGTTGTTGTCTGCAGCGTCGATGAGATCTGCTCCGTTATAGTTGGCGTTACCGTTTACACTGAAGCCGCCGCCTTGGATGAAAACATAGACAGGTAGACCACTGAGATTGCTGGACTTGGCTGGTGCGAAGACATTCAGAAAGAGGCAGTCTTCTGAATGATCTCCTCCAAATTCATTGGCGAGTTCGCTTCCAGTGCCGATGCAGAGAGGTCCGAATTTGGTCGCGTCAGTAATGCCGGGCTGGTCGAGAGGATCCTGAGGAGCAGTGAATCGTAATCCGTCTACCCGCGATGTCGACCTGGCATATCGCATACCGGACCATCGCATAACGCCATTGCCAATGTCCTTTCCACGGTAACGAGCATATCCCAAATCAATGGTCTCATTAAGTGCAATGGCTTGCTGGAATAGAAATGCTGCAAAAAGCAGCCTGAGCAACATAGCTCCTGCGAATAAGAGATTTACGAGGACAGAAAGTAATTCCACGAGCGAGGACGTTCGGTGTTGTTTTCGGAGGTTTGTGATAGCCGGCTCAGGGGTCTAGTCGGTTTCCGGGGATTATCTCACTATCAATTAGGGGCCAACCCGAACTAAAGACGCGTATTTGTGCTGCGCCGGAATTCCAGAGGACTATTGAATATAGTTATTGGAAGTAGGTATTTCGTGTCAACAAAGAGCCTTGTCGAGCATGATGAAAGACTGTTGTCTTGTTAGTAGATGATTACAAAGGAGCGCTGGACGCCACATCATACTCACAACGAATGTGAAGAGAAGAACCGGAGTGCCAACAGGCTCAACTCAAAGAAACGCGCTCGCAACGTCAAATGTGTGAATGAGATGCCTGCGGCCCCAGATTAGGCGGGAGTACGCACACTTAAACCCCAATTCTCACGATGCACTGGGCAGCCCCCAAACGTCGCAGGCTATTCTCCATTTAGAATTATGCTGGGGGCGGCAGTGTCCAGACCACCAATCGTGCATTAGCAGTGCTGTCCCCCGAGCCAGGATGTGGTCTGGTCCCAGCGCCCAAAAGTCTACAAGCGCTCGAATGCGGCTGCGCCTCTTGAACGGCGAAATTAGGCCGGTGAAGCTTACTGAGAGCATCGGGCAGCGAGCGTTGCTGTTCGAGTTGGTATAAATCGCAGATCACTTTGCGAGCGGAAGGCAGTGCTGGACCAGCCACAGCAAACAGAATCTGTGCAGAGCGCGAGGTTGTTAGAATTGACCACAGGACCCTGCATGGCGGGTGAACTCTGTACCTGATCGCTTCCCAGGTTTGCCGTTTTCGCGAGTTGCTTGTGTTGAGGGAAAGGGCAAGATCGTCGCGCTTGAAACTCCCTTCCTGCAGCGTGGTTCACAGCTCCACACCTTCGGAAACAGCATGTCTTAGACATCGGAAGACGATTGTCTAGTTCCGCGGGCTTTGCGAAATACCGCAACCGAGAATCTGGTGTTGCTTTTGTCGCACACGTTTGTCGTGTTGTTCTCGTGTCACTGCTTTGCGTGCTCAAGCCTCTCTGCAACGTGCTCACTGGACTAACCGCTATTGGTGCGCGCTGGCTCGTGGAACTGAAGACCTCGCTGCTTTAGCCCATCACACTCAATAGACCTGGGTCCTCGGCAGTCGGCATCTGGAGGCTTTGGTAGTCAACTTTGCTCGCACGAGGTTTCTCGTATGATAAGTCATGCATGCCGTATCCGTGTTCGTATTTACGGGGTGCATCCTTGTGTAGGTAGGCATTCATCATCCGCTGGGAGCCGATGCCCTCAGTCTTCCTTACTTGGAAATGTATTGGCGAGACTATGGAAAGAAACCCAAAGCAATCTTTCCTTGCTTTCCAGTGCCTTTGCGAGACTGTGGAAAGGAAATAGTCGTAGAGCGTGTACCTCAGGCGCTGATCCCAGACAATACTGTGTGTCTCGCATGAGCAAGTGCTGCATGCTTCCAGATCTATGCAAGCCACAAGCCACAGTGTGTAGATATTCCACCACTGCAAGCAATGCTTGGGACTTCACTACATATGTTCTTCGAGTATCTCCGCATGTCCAAGATGCGTGGCGTATATTTGATTTACTTTGAAGATTCGTTCAAACACCAAAGTCACAGTCCACGATTGCAAATCCGATAGCAAACATGCAAGATTGCAGATCTAATCATGCAGATCTATCTTCCTACTCCTACAGTAAATGCCGTAATGCCTGCCATACCATCTCATTCACCCTCCAGCCCCAAACACACCTTCACATACACCCACCCCTCTGCCCTCCGTCTACCACCCCTCAAAAATCCGTAACCCTTCCATTGTAGCTCCAATCCCCCTTCCACCTCAACGGATCATTCTTCGGCCCACCTACCTCCCCCGTCTTCGGATTAATCTCCCCCTCAAACTCCGGCGGCGCCCCTCTCCTCATATTCGGATGGAACTCCTCGCCCTTTTTAATCTCCTTGCCATTCTCGAAGCGAATCTCTGGTCCGTCGCTGTCGGGCGATTGATTGACTGCTGGCCGTGAAGAGCTGTCCGGGGATTGGTTGATGCGCATGCGAATGTCGGGCTTGGAGGTTGGTGCCGGGGCGGGGGATTCGGACTTGGGAGTGCTGAAGGCGCCGGTGCTTTGCTTCTGTAGCTTTTCGAAGATCTCTTGCTCGTCTTTTGGGAGGCGTGGTGGGGCGGGGCTGGTTTTGAATGAGGTCGCGCGTGGTAGACATGTGCTGAAGGCGCGGCGGGAGAGGAGACGTGGGAAGCGGCTTAGGTTCTGTGCTGCCATTGTGATGATTTTTGTGTGTATTTGAAGGACTGAGATTGTATAGCGCGTGTCGTGGTATTGAGCAGACTTTGTGGTGTGAATTTCGATGGCGAGAAACTCATCATCGTCATAAATCGGACCGCGCCCCTGCGGAGCCAATCGGAGCGGACAGTGGCAACGGAACAGCATTTTCGTGGATTCACTCAAAGAGCAGACGTTTCCGATTATTTTTCGAATTACTCAGGTATTCAGTTACATGTTTGCGCTAACTTTTGCAGTCCATGTCCTGCAGCGCGGCAACGCCATACAAGTGTCCATATCCCAACGCCAGCCTAATCGTACATCGCAAACAACCCCATTATGCAATGTAGCCATTTGCCTCGCCCATGTTTTGCGCACTCCTTCTTGCGTCGATAAAGAGATCTTGGCACTCTTCCACATCTTCAACCTGAATCTGCTTGCCTTCTCGTCCGCTGACGTCTGCCAATACGCTTGCTGGTGCAAGTAGTTGCAGCGCATATCTAAGGCTGACCTTCTCGCCGAGTTGGCTGACCTTGTCCTTTGCTGCATCTGAGATGCTGAGTTTCTCCGTCTGGACGCGCGTGGTAATAATCGACTTGATCTCTGCTGGGCCATAAGGATGTGTTGGGATGATCAGAAGACGGGCAAGTAGATCTGAAGGGATGCCGTGCGCGGAGGGGGGAAGGTTCTCTCCGCCACGAATGTGCGTGTTGCCGCGGTTCGAAGCGAGGATGACAAGGGGTGACAATGGCGATTCGAGGGCGCGGTTAAGGAAGGTGAAAGCCTCAAGATCAAGCATGTGAACCTGCTTTTGTTAGCATGCATGTACGACGAGCCATAGCGATGAACTCACCTCGTCAATGAATAGCACACCAGGAACAAGATCAGCCACGCCCTGGTCAATGTACCTGTTGACGACCTTGTTGATCTCTAACCGCAGCTTCTCCGTGATCTCAGTCTTCTTGGGCTTCATCAGCTGGCCCATCATGCTCATGATGTCCTGTCCACCCTGAGGTCTTGCATTCGCTACATCAAGATCGTGTAGCGTGACATCCTGTACAATCTCCTTCTTCTTGTGCACATCGCCCTTGGGTATTGGCACATACTCCTCTGCCTCGAGATCGAATTCGGTCGCGTACGCGTCTGATCGACCAACGCGCTTGACCGCGCCCGTGTTCGCTTCGATGTAGATGACATCTCCCAAACGCACGCGTTCCTTCTGTATCGCCTCGTAGATCGATGGGTCTAGGCGTAGCTTCTTCGTGCCCTTGGCGGACTTGAGGTTGATGAGCAGATGTGAGATTGTGCGGCCATAGCCTCCAAGTGGGTTCTCGGCTTCTTCGGGTGTGAGTTCGGTGACCTCGCCCTCGTAGACTTCCTTGGTTTCCTTGACGCGCAGCCCTGAGTGAGTGTTAGCGCAAACCCTGGCGATCGTCCTACGCGACTCGGGACAGCCATGTTGAGTGCTTGATGCTCATATTGTACGAACAGCGCGCTTTACAAACATACCTATTGCTCTCCTGAAGTTCTCCATAAGCGCCTCCGTCTTCTTGACCTCAGCTGAGTAGATCTCGCTGCCGACGATCGGACAGAAGGGCACTTTCGTACCCAGCTCTTGACTGACAGCCAATGCGAGTGCGGTTTTTCCGGTTCCGGGTCCTCCTGCAAGTAGTACAGCTCGCCCCGACATCTTCTTCGCCTTGACAAGGTCGACTACCAGACCGCATGCCTAGGTATCTGTCAGTACAGCTGTTGGAGCCTGGTCCGGTGCTCCCTTGTACCTCTCGAGCTGCAGCTTGGCCGATGAAGCCACCTGCAGAAGGAGTCGCGCGCCCATCACTCGACAACCCCAAGCCCTTGATATGGCTATGGGCTGCAGTTCTGCCTTCGCGCGTGTTGCTCTTCACTTCGCTGACCGGGACCGTCGCCATATTGGCTATCGCAAATGCTCAATCGCTGTCCTTTAGTCTAAGACAGGGTGTTGGTCTGTGTGATTGATTGTTTGGGCGTTGATGACGGTGGGTTGTGTGGGGGCGCGTCGAGTGTTTGGCTGTTTGGAGCTTGAAGTTTTGGGGATCCAAAGGTTCGCGAAAGACTAGTGTCAGGGCTGGCTCATCTTGATCAGCCGCCCCAGGCGTCCCCACCTCCGCTCCGCTCACCAAATACCACCACTGTCTGCTTTCTACGCCTCTACGCCTCTACTACTCGCTCGAGCGCCTTGCTGCATGAGCAACTGCTGCTTTGCCTATCGCGCACCCAGATTTGTCTCGGACAGTTTTGTAGACCATCGCGCCTTCCCCCCTCGTCTTTTGTTCGCGCCCCCTCCGCGTCACACAATGGGGCTCACTGCGCATTCAAAGGACTTTGTTATGGGAGTGCAGCACCTAGCTGGACGTACAGTACTCTACATTTGCCCGCGACAGGCCCGCCGCTGACATTATTCCAGGCTTTGTGCTCGACGACATAGGACTCGAGGCGCCCTCCTGTCGGTCGCCCTCTCGGATCGCTAACACCCGCACCATAGCCGCTCCTTTAACACAAGGTTCCAAAGAAAGGGACTGACCCAAAACCACACCACCAACAAGAACCATACAAGAGCAAGGATATCAAGATAATTACGGCCTGGAGTCAGCAGTGCGACGCAGTTTGTGCAACCATACTCATTGGCTGTCCGGTGCAGTACAACAAAACACGCCAAGTTTCGACAAGACACGCACGCATACGGGCCATGCACGACGAAATTGAGAATATTGCTTCATTGAATGTGGCTCTCGACTCGAAGAGCATATTGATACAGCCGAGCCGGCATCTGGAAACCCCATGTTCGCGACCACTCAGTGCCGACCTTCCAGCAAAAGTATGCAACCAAATGGCTGCAGGCAGGATCCCAAAACACAATCCTCATCAAGTCGTAATCCGTTGCCGGCATAAGTGTACCCCAGTACTTCTAAGGTGGGGTGAAGGATACTGTACATGAGACCTGATGTTGTTGCGGGTGGGGGTTTTATGGTGTGTGTGTGTTAAGGGTAAGAAATTCACGATCATCGAGTGAAAACACGCTGACAGTCTGAGGCAGGTCCTTGCTTGCGTCCTCGCACAATCGATAACGAGCATCAAGTCGTACCGAAGTCTTGCCGAAGGAGCAGAGGGTCCAAGTCAACTATCAATGCAGAGGCGAGCAAAAGCGAGTCCAAGAGAAATATCGAAAGCCACGGAGTCACGCGAGGGGTGTTGAGAAGGGACGAGACAGGCTTACTCCTCTTCGCTCTCGGAGCCGCTCGACTCATCGTCGTCGCTAGAAGCATCATTTGCTGTACACGTTAGTCTTGAGTCACCTGATACATTCACTAACGACTCACCAGGTGGAGACTGGCTGGACCCGGAAGCGCCGCCCTGGAAAGACTGCAACTTCTCCTGGATTTTGCGCATGTTGTCCTCTTGCTCCGTCTTGCCCATGGGCTTGTTCTTCTTGGGCCTACTGGTCGTCTGCTTGGTGATCTGCCGTGGAGGCTCGAAGTCATCATCAGCAACCACCCCGCCCTTCGGACCGCGAATCGACTTGATGAACTTGAAGAGCTCTCTCAGGGTGTCATCATTAATCTCGTCCATATCGAGCTCCATCTCATCGTCGTGCACGCTTGCGAGGTGGGGACAGCCATTCCTGATGATCTGGACTGCCTTCCTCATGTCAGCGTCACCCAACGTGCTGATGCCTTCTGATATCTCCTGCTTTTGGTTGAATGTCAGAGGCGCCGGGGCCTTGATCTTTGGCTTGGGCTTCCCTCCCTTTGGCTGAGGAGGCGGTACAGAAAGAGGGAGACTTTGTTTCCTTTGCAAAGGCTTGGAGCTGCTCTTCTTCTTCTTTGAAGAAGCCTTGGGCGAAGCGCGCTTACTGCCTTTCTGCTGCTGTAGGAGAGCTTGAGCAGTTTCGTTCAGTTGCGCAATCTGCTGCTGGATAGCGAGGAACTGTGCCTGCGCAGGATCGACTTCCTCCTCCTCCTCCTCGTCATCCTCGTCATCCTCGTCAGTATACATTTCAGGAGATGCCTCAGGCGCATGCGCAGCAAGCCAGTCTGCCTTCTCCCGCCACAGCTTCTCGAAGATGTCTTCCAAATCGTGGCCCATTTTATTGACTGCATCCCCTTCGGGGTTGAACTTGTAGCAGTTTTGAAAGACTAAATGGGCATCGGCGTGGAAGTCCTTGGCGCTCTGGTACATACCAGCCTTCAAGTTCTTCTCAATCGTGCCGAAGTCCATGGGCTTCTTGATAATCTTGAGATACGAAGGGATGTTAAGAGCCACGGGATCTACAGGAGATACGAAAGGATACGAGACGGCAGCGTATTTCGGCTTGAGAAGCTCTGCCAAAACGCTTTCACAAAACTTCAGCTCCTGCGCATACTTCTTCTTGCGAGGCTTAGCGCTGGAATATGGCAGGTCCTTGGAAGGCCTATGAATTTCCCGCTTCGGTCGATCATTCATACCTGATGAATCGCGACGTATGACGGGAACCCCTTCAACGAGAGGCCATGCGGGGCCCGACGATGTGGCTGTTCCAGGTGTTGTAGCAGCGGGAGACTTTACGGTAGGTGGTGCGACCCTAGACTCGCGACGAGCCTTGTTGGCTGTGTTGACCGTAGGCTTTTTCGCCTTCACCTGTTTGGGTGGCTCCTCAGCACTGCTGCCTCGTGGCATCTTGCCCATACCCTTCAAGAAGTAAGCACGCAGATTGTAGCCTGCCTGAGTGACCGGGTGCTGCTTGTTGTTGAACAACTCGCTGTTTTCGATCATCTGGTCCAAGTCTGCCATGAACTCTCTGACGTAGGTGTACTTGTTCTCTTTCAGTTTGTTTTCCATTGTAGACAAGTCCATTGGCTTCTTCACGAGCTCAGGGTAGGTGGGAATGTTGAGCGCAATGTGATCCACAGGGTCTTTGAACGCAAGAGAGACTTTGATCTTCTTGGTGTTCCTTATCCTCTCCAGTAAGAACTTGTTCTGCGCACTTGTCATGGGAGTAGTAGGCCATTCCTCGAAGTCGACAGCGTTGTGCACGCCCGAAGGCTCTTGAGCCGAGCTCGAACCGGGCGCCGAAGACACACCATTGCCATTTGGCTGCTCGATTTGAGCCGGAACATCTGGAACCTTGAAATCCACCTGACTAGTGGATTCGTCCTCGGTCTTGGTCCGCTTCGCCTCCGGTACATCATACTCGTCATCTTCACGCGGGCGCACTTTTCCAGACGGCGGGGCATCCTCCATATCGCGATCAACAAGCGCCGGTGACTGAGTAGGAGTAGGTTGATGGGCTGCGGCATCGGAGTTTGTTTGGATCGAGAGGTCGTGCATCGGCTTGGTAGGCGGCCCGGACGACTCAGGTGGTTTTGAGTCTTGAGATGCGTCTACGGAAACGTCCATTGCTTCCGGGGATGATTCCTGCTTCGCGGGAAGTTGTGTCTCTGGTACTTGTTGCGTACTCTCAGCCGATGCATCCTTAGCGGCGGTCAGCTCCTCAGCAGTTGCAGGCTCCTCGCGCAAATCTGAAGTTGGAGCCTCCACGGCCTGTCCCAAAGAAGTTGCGCCCATATCGGAATCCTCGCCAAACAACGAGTTGTTGTCTGGCTGGCTATCAGGCAGGAATTGCGCGATGCCGTCGATACCGCTGGAGACGTTTGTAGTTGGCTGGAAGGCGGGTTCGACTGCTGGTGCAGATGCTGACGTGTCCGAAGTCGTGTGGTCACCGTTTACAGCGGCTTTGGTTTGCGCAGGATCCTCGGTCGCGTCGGTGCTGGTAATGGGATCATCAAACAGCATGTCATGATTGCTGGTTTATGTTAGCGCGCAAGTCATAAGGTGAAGGGGACGGCAAGAGGAGCGGTGAGATGTGATGTGAGGGAGCGCACTCACCCGTTTGTCTCAATGTCCATGGCCATGCCGTCCGCCGGCGCAATAGCGCTCGCCTTCAGCTCTGAGGGGGATTTGTCCAATGCAGGTGATGTCATTACTGCCATAGGGCCATAAGAGTGAAGGTCGAGGTTGCGCACGGCTGACAGAGAGGCGGTGTTGCAGAGGGCAGCTGCGGTTCTGGGGCCGTTAGCGACTGCCATAGAGTTGCGCGCGCGACTGCGCTAACAAGACGCGTGCAATAATGACGAACTCGGTAGTAAGTCGGGGAGTGAAAGCTTGGTAGCGCGTTTGCGGCGATCAAGTGGGGTGGGGTTGAATGTGGCTTGTCGGTAAAGTGCGAACAGAAGGGAGGGGCAGCAGGCGGTTTACTTAAATCCTGCAGAGGAGGCTGAAACGGATGCTGGGTCATGTGACTTACAAGGGTGGTGGCGATGGGCTTCAAAGCAATGCGCGCAACGATGACTCAAGGATTGTGTTTGGGCCCGCAGCGCCGACGCGTTGTTTGTCGTGCGGCGAAGCGCGTGCACACAAAGCAAGAGTGCGGACAGCAAGCAAGCGGTGCAGCTCTCAGTGTTGCAACAACAAGACACAGACGGTGCACGGATGGCGGCGGCGGCGATGAGGTGTGGTACTTCGACTTGGGAAAGCTAAAGTGCGCTAGCAGGCTGCAGCTGCTGGGGGGGACGCGCAAAGACGAATTTTGTGTCGGGTTTCAGGCTGGGCGCGGTTGCAATGACGGTAGCGGGGATCGAGTAATGGACGGACGTATCGGAGGAGGTAAGCGGATTGGCACCGGAGAACAAAAGTCGTGAGTTGGATGGGCAGTGCCAGGCTGTAATATACTGTGGCCGCGACAGCTTAAGCCAAGCTAGCGCCCCTGTACTAGCTCCATTCGTAAGTGTGCTGTTGCGGTCCTGGGAACCATGAGCTGCATGCTGAGGTATTTATCTGTTGCGCATCTGCGCGTAAAAGCTCCATCTCTACGACACGCATGGCCGACGCGTCTCCTGGATTCTGGTCTTGTGAACGCGCAGACTCGCTGTTGCTGGATGTGGATGACACTTGGTCGTTCCTGCTTAAATTCGCGAAGGTCAGTGCGCGCTTGGCCCGTGCGTAGCGCATCTCGAACTTTTTTCTGGGTGCATCAACATGTCTTGTAGCTCTTCAACATACACAACGACACCCCGTCGCGACACAAGGCACCAAAGCCTTGCACCACAGTATCCGCGCCGCTCACACAGAGGCAGCCTGCAAAAATGCCTGCCGCCGTAGCTTCACGCGCCCAGAAAAATTCAAGAGCGACGCGCGATAGTGCGCCGCCCGCGAAAAAGACGAAGCTCGCCCAATCCCCCGCAGTCGCCCGCCCCAACGGCCTCAAGGCACTGGCAAACGGCACCGCAGCACAGAGGCCTGCGGCAAAGATCAATGGCGCCAAAAATGCACGAAAGAGCCGAGTCGACGAAGCTACTGTGGTAGTCGGCGGCGGCCAAGCCGGTCATGGTGACGTCGATATGGAAGATGCGGAGCAGCCTGTAATCGAGATCAGCAGCGCTGAAGAAAGTGACGACGAAAGCGATGAAGGCGAGTCTGAGGAGGACGTGCAAGCGGGCGCAAGCGACGAGGATGCTGCACCTGCAGTCAACGGCCATGCGCTTGAGGAAGACCGACCAGCCGACGACGAGAATGCTGACGCCGAGGAACTATCGTTCGGAGAACGTCTGCGCGCACAAGAGCCGGAGCCAGCCAGAGAAACTCGCATTGTCGATGTCGAGTCTGCATTCGACGCCAGTGCAGAGTCCAAAGCCATTGCGACAGCATCGCAGGCCCGCACACTCGCGACCCCGTCAATGAACACGCTGGGAACTGTCCTCACGCAAGCTCTCCGTACCAACGATACAGACCTCCTCGAGTCCTGCCTGCGCAATGTTGATGTCGATGCCATCTACGCCACTGTCGAACGCCTACCATCCCCACTTGTCGGCAACCTCCTACAAAAGCTTGCCGAGCGGTTACACAAGAAGCCCGGACGGGCTGGCATGCTCATGGTTTGGGTACAATGGTCGCTTGCCGCACATGGTGGCTACCTCGCCAGCCAGCCTCAACTCGTCAAGCAGCTCTCGACTCTTAACAAGGTGCTGAAGGAGCGTGCCAGCGGGCTACAGCCTCTGCTTTCCCTCAAGGGTCGCCTGGATATGTTACAAGCTCAACTCGACCTGAGACGGAGAAACCAAAGAAGGGCCGCGAATGATGACGAAGATGAGGCTGTCATTTACGTGGAAGGAGAAGACGACTACGTATCGTCCGCAGAAGGATCCGTGGAAGGCGATGCGCCCTCCGGTGCACAAAAGCGATTACGCGACGAGATGGAGGACGATGATGATAGCTCTGTCGACCAGATGCCTACTACCATGGAGGTTGATGAAGAGTCTGATGAAGGTAGCGAGGATTCTGACAACCTCTTAGACGATGAAGCGGAAGAGACGGATGTTGACACTGGTGATGACATGTCCGAGCCTATGAGCGACGACTTGGAGGACGGAGAAGATGTTTCTGGGAGTGAGGAAGAGTCAAAACCCGCAAGGCGATCCACAGCTACACGAGCTGGCTTGAAGAGTCGGCGCTAAAAGTACTTCGCGCCAGGTGAGGGCCTGTACAGATCTACCACTGCCATACACTTCAGTGCGTTTGTTTCTACCGTTTCAATGACATGTTCGGTGTCCGGCGTCCAAAGCATTTTGTCAGGAATTTGATACCGTCTTCCACGGCATGAGACCATGTCGCAGCCTGTTGCATAGCGTTCGAGATAGACGGTACTGCTTGTCTTTAACTCAACAAACAATGTCTCGGTATATTGAAACACAGATTGCATGTCCTTTACCATATTCTCATCCACCTCTTTTTCCATCGCAACATTAACCATATCTTTGTCTCCCGCATTTTCCCGCGACGATCAAGAATCTTCGCACAGCCCAGTCTGGCTTGCTACCAGTAACAGCATGCACACATCCATATTGTCCCGTGTAACTACACTAAAATCAAATCCCCCAAGTCACAGTCCCGTCACTGTACCATCCTCGAACCGTCGAGACACACTAGACTCCCTAGATCTTCGTCAAGCAACTGAGGGCCAACGGCACCCCTCACCCCATCCCACGATTATCCAATCCGACATTCTCGACCTCAACTCCAACCCCGTTCGCCCCAATTCACCACACCCCGTGCTCCGCCGCACAGCCTCAGGCCGGCTCTTTCACCCATCAAATCGGTTCATCCACGCGGTGGAAATGATGGAACCAGTCATGACAGAGGAAGAGGAAAAAGAGGAGTTGGCGAGGTGGGCAAGGAGAGAGGACGTGAGGACTGGGAAGCGGCGCATGAATGCGAAGGGGAAGAGGGTGGTGGCTAGGAACGGCAGGGTAGCTGGGGAGGTGCGGAGGTTGGAGGCGATATCGTCGGGTAGTTTGCCGTTGGGGCTACGTGTCGATTTCAGTTCAGATGGAGATGAGTTCGAAGGTGAGGAGATGGAGTACGAGTGCTCGAGTGAAGCACCGGTGGAGTCTGGTGGGCCGGTTGGTGGCGTCGTGTCCGAGACACTGGGTGTGGGTAGTCCAGAACAGCTTTTAGAGAGATCGGGTGACAAAGTGGATGTCTGTATGGATCCTGCGAGTTCAGAGGGAGCGGCGACTGATCTGGGGGATGTCTGGATAGATCTTGCCTAAGAGTAGCGTATGGGACAAGTGTGTGATTCAAATACATTTGAGCGCCTGGCCCTGCCTCGAAGTTCAGTTCGTTGTATGGTCGCTATCAACAAGCAGTACATTGTGTGATTGTACGCGCCTTCTTCATTCACAGTGTCTGACGGCCAAATTTCACTTGCTACCATGTGCGCGACATTGTTCAGGATCTCATGATGCTACATTGTGTAAGCCACAAAGTCCAATGCTTGCCGACGAACTATGAGTAAATTTTGCGAATAATTAAATCTAAGAAGACATCTTACTCTCATTTCTCGATTGTAGAAGACGTATACAAATCACAACGCACGGCTCACACGCAACACACCGATTTCCACGTACATTATCTCGACTTCAGTGAATATGCATTACAAACATACATCTTCAAGCCTACGTTCCCAGTATCTGGGTAATGCTGGCAGGACTTCAGCAGCTTCCCGCGAGGAGACTATCTCAGCGTGCGCTTCTACTCGCCGCTCTCAACGCGCTTCGCGGGGCGGTAGCCACATCGTCTCACGCGATCGTCCTATCTCTGGCCCAGTTCTTACAGAGGCACTGCGTCGGCAAGACTCAGCTCACCAGCCTGATCAAGCTCTGTCTCCGCTTTACTCTAAGACAGTGGCTGTGGTATCCGATGGAAGCTTGGCTCACGAGAAAACCCCACCGTTCCCTAGGGACGAACCAGTGGACATTTCGGTTCATGTCAATTCAGATTCTGGTAGCGGTGCTCCAGCATGGACGCCCAACAATCGTGACTCTATTATCAGCTACGCACAGAACGATCATGGCATCACATCAAATGGTCATAGAGTTCCTCTGCGCGTGGTCAATGCTTCTAGCATACCTAGTCCTCGCATGCTGTCTCGCCAAAGCTCGTACGTGGAGTATGACCAGGACGTTACTGTTCCACGCACCCAAAGCAGTCGTAACTCTACCATCGAATATGCCCAAATTGATCGAGGCATAATCTCAAACCACCTCCATGCCAATCTGCAAGTTGCCAATTTTACCATGAATTCTACTCTCAATGCACCATCTAATCGAGACTCCACTGGCTCGTACGTGTACACTGATCGTGGAGCCCTCGGATATGTCCTCCAGGCCCCTCTCACCGTGATGAACCCGGCCAACCTGCGCTTTATTGATACAATCAACGAAGAGCCTGACATTCAATATGATCAGCGCGGTGAGGAAACTCGTCGCCGACGGTCGTTGGGTTTGGTCAACGCCTTGCCCGAAGCAACACAGCTTGACCAGCTTGATCCCAACTTCTCCACGCACCAACATCAACTCGAGCACTCTGAACGGGTGTTAGGAGACGATGATGGAGCAAGCGTCTTTCGGGGTAATCGTAAAATCCACCGACTATCTCGTAGTGCGTCCGCAGCTTTGCTGCGCCCTCTCAAAGATGGGTTCACCAAAGTGCGAGCGTTGTTTTAGGGGCTGTCTGGGTGGTTTCGACAGGGGGTGACAGTGCGGCTCAGACGACGTAAGAGAATTAAACGTGTGTACGAGATCGTTCCAATACAAGTCATAGCACATAGTTTGTAGACGTTAGGCACCTTCAATAAAAACTTGTGGTAATTTTGACAACCATGCGCCATCATGCCTCCCATGTATTTACAACCATAATGCCCGCTACTGAGCAAACGCTCCAAACAATCGTGAGAAACACAAGGTTAGGTGGGCAGTATCTACCAACGTTAGCGATTACAAGTCAAATGATGGTGATTTAACCTACAATTCAGAACTCAGACTGATGAACCCAGCCCAGAAGACCCATTGAGCGGCCCAGAAGAGGAGCAATATAACCACTGTCACGATGTATGACCTTAAGAGACTTTCTGGTGATATGCGCATAATCTCGATCTCCGGAGAAACTGTATCGTCCATTGCGTTGTTTTCTTCTTGGGTGTAACGACGGATCCGTGTCGAATCATACTTTAGAAGAGGCATACGTTCATTGACCTGTGTTGCCAATTCCTCGGCTATGTTCGATGGCTGTGGTTGCTCGATTTTACGCCACTTAAGCAGATCGCGATGTCCAGATGTGGTCGTGTTCATCATGGCTCGAGTGAGGAGTAGGAGCTGAACAAGTGCTACCACGAAGACTAAGAGCCACATGAGGGCGGCAGTATACATTGCTTTCGCTGCTGCCTCTCCTTCCGCAAGTTCTAGGCCCCGAGAGTAAAAGTCGTGTTCGCGACCATATTTGACAGTAGTCAGCATGGGATACAAAGAAAGTGCTTGCATAATGATCTCTGCGAAGATGGATGAGGCCGTTGCGGAGAGGTTGATCGCCTCGAAAGGCTGTCGACTGAGAATCCAGATCGGTAGCCAGGCTAGTCGAGGCATGGAGCACCAGAGAAGCATCAATTGTATGACGGGAACGTGCTCATAGCCATATGTACTCTGTACAAGCACTGCATTGAGCAAGTTGCCAAACAGCTGAATGGCCGCGATCCAAAGTCCAGTTAAGAACCAACCGGACGGAACGATTTGCCGTAAAAGATGGCTAGCCACTTCGAAAGCGTATATCCTCTGCCTGAAGTACACAGCTATGACTGTAGCTGTATTAACCAGGGCAAGGCTCATGATTTTCCATCCATTTGATGTACATAGAGGAGCTTTATCTGCCGAACTCTCACTACTGGGAATATCGATGCCAATGTAGTCAGAGAATGAGACGTTCCATCGCCATGGAGTCATTTCAGCGCGAGTGGGACGAGCCAATGAATGGTACCAATTTTCTGGCAAACCATACCAGTCCTGGACATTGCGGCAAAGGTGAAAAAGCCAAAGCACAAAATCGATTCGAGTTTTGAAGGCATGACACGAGCCTCCGCAGGACTCGTAGCTGAAATCACGACAAAAGCTTGCTTTGTCAACTGACGGTTTGATAGTACAGTAGTCGTCGGATTTGACATCACATGCGTCGGTGGTACATTGGTCGCGGCGCGTGAGTATTTCTTTTGGCATGTCTGCTACACACTTGGGCCATTTCCATTCTTCGATAGGAATGTAGTGATCTCCAGTCGTTTTGAGGTGATTGTTCCAGAGACCAGCGGGTAGTGCGGATCTGCCACAGGTGGCATACATCCAATACCGCTCCATCGTCATGTCAATGTTACCTGGATCTGAGCAAGGCTCTCGTGTCCAATCGATGGTAAAGACTTGACAAAAGCACGTCTTGTCGAAATATTCGCCGTGTGTGATCTTGACTCCAAGCAAATCATAGCCAGCGGTCTCTGAATCCAGAGATATCATGGATCGAAGCGACTCACTGTATTCCCAGGGCCGAACAGCATTTCCGGTGTGCTGGGCGCTGCTTGTGAACATACACGATGCTAACGCGTGCTGAAACAGTTCACCAGTACTAGCGGACGGTGCATGCGTCAGACATTTCGGCGCTTTGGAAACGACATGGATCGCTGCATAGCCATCGTGCAAGGAGTATGGAGTAAGTTCAAGTAGTTCGTTGGTATCCCCGACATCGACTAGCCATGTTCGATCAGTGATCTGATGAATCCACCTACTGATTTGTGCTTTGGTAAGCACTGATCTGCTGCAATATGGTACATATTGCTTGACGAGCTCAGGTGAGAATGTGGTGCGAAGGCAGCTGAGCTGGGTCAGCCATTGCTTGTGGGTGCAGAATACGCCGAAGTGCCTGGTGCACCTGTGGCTTGTGCAATGCGTCAAGGCGTCCAGCCAGGTCCTGTGATCCTGTTGAACAACGCATTGTGGCATAGAGGCGAGATCTTCCGGGTTGACCCAACCACCACGATTGTCTAGGGGCTTCACGCCGACGGAGGTCCCCAAGTTAGGGGCGTTGCTAACGATCGCTTCTACAGTGTCACGTTAGCGCTGGAGACGATAGACTAATCGGGAAGGATTTACCGGCGCCGACCCCTGCTTGCAACCCGCACAGGACGGTCATCAGCAGCATCGAGCATGCGCTGAAAATCTTCATGTTGAATAATGGTTTCGGCTCGCGTTCCGCGTGGATGTACGCAGAAGGGTTGATCGTGCAAGGTGTTGGGCAAGGCAGTTGCAGGCTGCAGTGGGTAAGAAGCGGGCACAGCTGGTTACCCAACATTCTTCTACTAGACCCAAACGGGGACCGCAGGCTGCATGCGCCGCCTTCTTGCATAGACATGTTAAAAATCACTCTCACTGGCAATTACAGCTAGATGTAGATTGACTTAGATGTGAATGAGATCTCCACAAGATACACTATTGTAGTTCGGTAATTTGCCGTAGCGTATTTACCACAAGAAGCGATTAAGGCCTAATGGTTTACAACTACACACGCCAGTTCAATACCAATCTCAATACCTGCAGGCGACGATTTCCGGTGCACTAGTACAATATTAGACTGGCAGTCTATGTATCAATCACAACCCCAGGTGAGGGTTTTCATGTCCTTTCTTATAGTGTGTGTGGAAAAGCGTGTTGATATTCTTTCTATTCTCATCAGGTCGATTGTTCTCCTTACCAACCGCGACCAGAACGTCTTGAAGACGAAAGCGTCAGATTTTTTTTAAAATTATATCACAACAAAGTCAGGGAAATCATTTATGTCGAAAAGTAGACGCGACAATTAAATTGAAGACTTGATCATTTTACACCATGTCGAGCTCTTCCCCCTAAAAGCACTAAACATGTGAGCGCCTTTGTCTTCTTTGAATCCGTGGTTCTTTGTAGCACCAAAATCCTACATTACACAATGTGACTGTTCGTGGTCCTTTGTTACGGCTTTGTTCTCTGACTCGATCGAACGCATTCAACTTATTGTCGAAGCTGTGTTGGGAGGTTTCATGTTATAAGAGCCTTGGGCAGACTACGCGTTCAAATCTAAACCCTGGGCCATCGACTTCCACATTATTTTCTACATTCATTGCCTGCAACATTGCTTCACCAGTAATCATGCCTGCGTCATCGCACATCGACTCTCCCATTCACCCAACATTTCCTTGCAGAACCTCCGCTGCATCTGTACAATCTCCACTTACTCGCATCATAGAGGTACCCCACAGGCAATTTGCTATGCTTGACAGCCCCACCATCATACAACCCAGGCCAACGCAATCCGACGACTACATGACCTTTCTCGACAGTGATTCAGACTCCTGCACAAACTCACCATCATCATCGCCAAACATCTCACCCATAATGTCACAGGAACAGTTCCCATACTTTCTTAGCCTGGATAACTTAGGATTTGAGGATGATTGGACTCAAGGCTGGGACAATCAAGAAGCAAGGGCCGTTGGTATCACTAGTGAGCAGCCGAGGCTGCGCGAGGTAGGAGAGCTACCTGTCATCCGTGAAGGAGACTTCAACTACATTCCTGCCTCAGCTGGCGTCCGGACTCAGTGGAGAGACAATGCGTCTGACAGGAGTTTGAGCTTGGCGAGAGATCGGATGGCAAAACGCGCTGACGATGCGAAGTATGGCTATAAGATGGCATGGCTGAAAGTGTTGCTGAAGAAGCTTGGGCTGGGCGGCAGACGAGGACGCTGAATCTGCGTATTACCGGCTATGGATGAAGTTGCCGTAGCACCGCGTGAGTTTTGAGTATTTTGCTAGTAGTTTCTGATGGTTCAATTAGTCTCAAGAACTTTAAGTTGTCTTTGCGCCTAAATCTTTGTCTGCGAAGATCATAGTGAACGCGTCCTCTTCTGGCGAGAATACGTGGTCCAGCGGACTTTCACCACATCATTGTATACAAGTCGGTGCACTTACAATGCACGCAGTGTATCCACCGTGGCCGCTGTGGTCCTCGAAGATACTCGTACTTAAAACTGTTGCATATTAGCACCAATTCAATGTCATCAACATCGACATCACGCTGATCTGATAGCGTATTTCAATCAGAACGTCCTAGCCTTTCACACTATCTCTGCATATATTTTTTCGAATGTCTGCCTATAATACATACAACGATCAGAGTCGGTCTCACGGTCTGCCAGGAGATGAGTATAGTCGTCTGCGCAAGCGCGATTGTCTAAACAGCCATTTCGAGCATCGTAGAAACAGGAATGCAGCTTATCCAGAGCCACCACACTCAGCGTATCGCGACGCAGGGCTCTCTAGAGAATCGCGTGTCCGCGTATCCGAAACGCGGAATGCTACTCGAGCAGCGCTCGGTAGCAGCTTCGACTTCACTGATAACGGTTATGAGCGCTCGCGCCGTCATGAAGATGACTACCAGCGCTCTCGTGGCTGGATTCATGACGAACCACGTCGTACTCCCATTCCACAGAAGTATCAAGATGAGTTCAATAGGCTTTGGAACGAGGATGACGAGGCTAATGATGCTTATCAGTATCGATCGGATAGTAGTCGTGATGCCCCTTGGCGCGAACATGTGGCACTGGAGCATAACCGCCTAGATGTGTCGAGGCTTCCTACTAGACGGTCTGAGACCAGTTATGCGATGAGTCGCAACGATAGCGGATATGGTAGTAGTGGGTCTAGACGCCCCAGAACTCCGCCTAGAGTGCGCTCACCCGAGCTGGTGAGCAGGTTCAGCTTCGGGAGTGTTGCTGACAGTTATAAGGAACCTCCACGTCGACGTAGACACTTAGGCCTCTTCGGTCGTGACCAGATGTAGATCGAGCTCAGGCTAGAATCTAGAATCATAAGATCTTTGGAGCGGCCTGTGCAAGGCTAGACTCCATGGTAAGTAAGTACCCGCAGTAATTCACCGACGTATTTTAGGACTGAAAGTAACATTCAGACTGGATTGAAGCGAGACAATGAAAGATTTTGAACGAGAAGACAATGAGCAAGTACGTCAAGTGCGAGTGACAAAGGCGGCATGATGTATGATTATTCGGGGGAAATAAGACGTCTGAAACTCTGCGAACTAAGTAAGTAATTAGATCTCTTCCGAGGAAAAAGAAGAGGTGTTCCTGCAGATAAGGGTTGAGGTACGGTTCGAAGGGTGCCGTGACAGAAGGAAATCCGCACTAGCGCAGTCGACCAATCATGACGCATAACTACCTCTGGTAACCCAGTCTCTCCTCTTTCGTCTCCCACTCAGGCTCGAGGTCTGTTGCGCCCATTCTGAAGATTTCATCTGAAATTGGTATTTCGGTTCTATGAGAATATCATCAACATTCATGCATTCCCACTACGACCGTCCATGACATACTCTCCCCCATGTCGTCTTCCAATGATTCGCCGGTGGCGTGAAATCCGGAGTTCTGGGCGCTACTCACCACCAAGCATTTCCCCTCAAACAGACCACAACAATTCTTGTCTACTTCTTTGTCTCGCCAAGTGCTGCACACGTAGACAAATGTCGATCACAAGTTCCGCGACAACCAACACTGGGAACAGGGTAGGCCAGCAGTTGACCGAAAGTGTACTTACACTCCAACAAACGATTCGAAATGTCAAAGAAGATGTGGCAAAAGGCATCGCGCCATCCATTTTGCTGCCCGTAGATTCAGTACGCCTGACCTCAATGTTATCCGCGATACGCGCAGCTCACCTGAATCAGACCCAAGACATCAATTCCGGCATGGTCCTATTAACCCTAGAACCCTCAACCGCCGACATTACTGCTCATCTCACACCCCTCGACATTCGGCTCGGCGATCTTAAATCGAAACTTCGTGATCACAGGCTTTGGAATCCGCCCGCAGTCCCACCAAAGTCGCCGGAGTATTCGATCATCGATATCAGCGATTTGTCCTCTGCCGTCTCTCTGCTGGAAGATCTCTTCCAACAGCACGCATCATCAATGGCAAAGCGACATTCCGCTCGTGTCTTCTTCTCCAAATATGACTGGACATGGGACGTTGTTCATAGGGAATTTTGCACGAGACTGTCGCATTCTGCGTACATTTACTTGTCGCTTTGGCGTCTGGATGAGCAGCGGCAGATTTGGGAGTACGTCAGCATGCATGGTATGGGATTACAGCCCGAAATTGCCGCTGATATGCTGGGATGTTGGGAGGATTGGACATGGGATCCAGCATGGAAAGAGTGGTGCTTGGACGTTAGTAGTGAAGAAGGCAGATGCAGGCTCTACGCAAGCAGATGGGAAGTACGACAAGAAACGGATCCAGGTGAGCCATGGGTCTATGTGGGAGGACATGATGACCAATAACATCCACCAACATTCAAGCACGTTTGATAAAAGAATAAGTTTTTCAAAAGTATATTCAAGAATGAGTATTTACGCTCTCACGTCCAAATCAATGGCTCGCCATTAACACCCCAGCACACAGCAGTTCAACTCTACAAGAAGAGGGCAACAATGGCACCAGCAGCCATGGCACCGCCAACCTTGAGGTTGGAGGCAGCACCAGTGAACTGGCTGGGGGGAGCAGAGACGGAGCCAGTTCCAGACGGCGAAGCAGTGCCGGAGGGCTTGGATCCGCCGAGAACGGGGGAGGAGGGGACACCAGTGCCGACGGGGACGGAGGGGACAGCTGGGACGGTGGGGTAGGGAGCTGGGCCAGTGGCGGCGTGGGTGGCCGGGGCGGAAGGCAGGTGAGGCTTGACCCTGGGGAGGATATTAGGATGATTGTGGATAAGTAGAGAGAAAGACAAAACGTACTCAGTCACAGTGACGGTGACAACGGCGGAGCATGAAGACTCGACCGGCGCAGCGCTGTACTGAGCAGCGGCGACAGCGGCGAAAGCAGCGATGGCAGCGAAGAACTTCATATTGACTGATTTGGTGTTGGTAGAAATTATCAAAAAAAGAGGTATTGATAAAAGTGGTCGTGAGGTGGTTGAAAGAAGTGGGTATCGTAAATGAAAGCTGATTCTCTAAAGAGTGACTACAGACAAGCTGTTTGATGAGTTGGATGAGGGAAGGAAAGAGGTACGTCCCGCAGAGATACCTATATACTCAGGTAGCATATTACGTCGATATTAAGGCACGGGAGTATATTCCTTTCTCAGTGGCCCAGCGCAAGGCTGGGCACGCGCTCATTGCGCCGCGCGCTCAAGCAATCACTTGCCGTCCACCTAGCCAGTCGAAATTGACAATTGAACTTTACCCTGGGGGCCCTGCGAAAGGAGCAGGGGTAAGGGAGAGTTGCGATAGCGGAGATTTCATAACGATCAGCCACCTTGGCGAGGCTGTTGGCTCGCTGTTTGCTCAGGAGTGGGTAGCACAACGCGTGTGCTTCACATGTCACCATACCCACCAATTCCACTGTTTGTTTTCCCGTCCGTCGTGTGTTTCGTTTCGCCAACTCGACGATCCTCTGCAGACCAATAGTTACACAAGTCGTTGCGGTTGGACAAGATCGCCAGGCACACCCGAGATTGCGCCTCATCTTGGCCCGCTGCGCACGTGCCTAGCGGTTTATGCATCTGAAACCAGTAGCGCCATCTCCTATCCTTTCACATGTCCCGCGCGCGAGGAAATCTGGGAGATGATCGGTGGAGACACTTGCGCGTCTGTGGACGGCTGATTGCTGAAGGGGACGGAGGTGATGTCATTTTCGAGGAAGCGCACATTGAGGGAGATGTATATTCGGGCCTTTACACTTCAGCGCACAAATGATAAGGCCGCACAATCGACACCTCGATTGTGCCTACAGACGCGAATTCATGTGTGTTTGTTTGTTGGCACAAACACGTCGCCCCAAACGCGCCCCAGAATGTGTGTATTGGTTCACTAACGAACAGACCACCGCCTCCAATTGTGCCAAGAGATCTAGAGCCTCCGAGCACAGGAGAATCATCGCTAAGAACGGAACGACAATAGCTTCCTGCCGTAGCGACGTCTTATCTGCGATATACTTTGTCTTGTTGAGTGATAAGAATAGATGACTACTCATGATGGTAAAGGGGGAGGCGTAGAGAATGGTAATTGTCCATCAGCCTGAATACTAAAGTGAAGTGGATAAGTTGGACATGTTATCTTATGCATCACGCACTGCATGCTTGCATAATTCCTACAACAATGGTTTGAACAACTTTGGCCAAACGCATGCACTTCTGAGATTGGGAACCTTAACATTCATAATCCAAAAAGACCAACAAGTCGAGCAGGACGTACTGACAGACACAGGAGACTATTGTGGTCGCTACTAACATGAACAGTCGTTTTCGCTGTAATCGCGACAACCAAAGATTGGGTATTCCTACAAAACAACGCACATCAAAACTGCTTCACTATCTCACCCTCCCCATGATCGGATCATCCGGCGCTTCATCGCCTACCGTTTCCGCCGCCTTCTGCTTAACCGCGTTCAACATGCCCCTCTCGAAATCATCCCTCGCCCTCAGCACCGCCTCTACCCAACTGATATGCACATCTTTATAGTTGTACTTGAACTCCTCATACGCAAACGGAACTTGTGTCTTGTCGCTCTCAAGCAGTTTCAAGAAGTACTCGACAGCGCGCCAACGCTGCAGGATTTCTGCGCCCTGGGGACCGAATTCGCGGAAAAAGTCGAAGGCGGTTATGAGGTCGTCTTTCATCTTTGCAGCGAACTGATCTGTGCGACGGAACTTTACAGACTTATTGCGTACAGCGGAGAGGTATTGGATGAGAAGTTCGTCGGCGAGACTGTCGATGACAAGATCTCGGAGGGAGCGGTGGACTTGGTCCAAGTAGTCGTTTAGGTAATCTCTGAATGTCGCGATGATAGATGCCATGTCTGTCCTGTTGTACCATTCTGGTGTGAAGAATTTGGACAGGATGGGCTTGAAATCTGTCAGGAAGATGAGTTGACAGAAAATCTGTATGCACTTGGAGGATATGTCGATGTATCCATTCTTCAGCTCGTCTACTTGGGCGGGGAGACGATCAAGTGCAAATTGCTGGGACACAAGAGGCACAACTTCGCGCTCGAAAACTGTGACAAAGGATGCACGGCCGTTGACGTCGTCTTCGTCGTCGATGCAGATGATCTGGTCGTTGGCGAGGGCGATGAGCCACTCTTGGAACACAGCAACGGTTTCGCCGTCCAAGGTGGGGTTGAGGCCGGTGTACTTGTCCTTTTCTTCGTCGATGAGTTGCGACCAGATGCGTTGGCGACTCATGAGGGTGCGGAACATGGAGTCGACAACGCCCTCAGCCACGTCGTTGCGGTCGCTGCTCGCAGCCACGGAGAGGTTCTGACTGAAAAGTGTCCAGACATCACCCAGTGATCTCGTCTGGAAAATGCCGTCGGCGTTGATTTCATAGGCTTCCCTGTCCTGATTGAGGAAGCTCTTGCGGTCTTGCTCGTTGATGCGGTCCATGTACTGGTCCACAGCCTTGACGATGACTGAGCGGTATGTTCGAATGAGCTCCTGGCTACGGTTATCGATGACATGCGGTTGTAGATCGTCCTCAGCAAAGCCCAGCTTGGCCATCTTCGCATAGTACTTGTCTACCCAATTGATGACGGCTAGGACGTATTGTGGCGGTAGGGTCTCGTCGTCGGCAAAGCTAACCAGAAAGTCGTGCATGGCCTTGTGATATATGTTTGTGTATGTCTGCAGAATCTTCCACTTCTTGGGCATGAGGTCCACCATACCCAGCTTGACTACGTTGAGGTGATTGAAGTACCATTTGAAGTACTTGTCAATTTTCTCGGGATCCTCGTTGAACTTCTCTCTCGCCTCGTCCATCTGAGCCTGGCAGACATACTCAATGGACTTGATGAACTTGTCCTTGTAGCCGCGCAGCTCTTTGGGTCCCGAGTTGATTGACCGGAACCGCGACGCAAGGTCCTTGTACTCGCGCTGAGCATCCTGCAGTGCCTTGACCTTCTTGTCCGTCTTCTCTTCCTCCTCGACGATGATTGCGAGCCTGACCACGAGGCCGTCATTTCCAGACTGGACCAGGTCGATCAGGTTGATGCAGGTCTCGCCAATGTGCTTGTCGAACCACTCGACGACGTCGTCGAGTCGCGTAAACAGGTCCTGCACAGTGATGCCGTTCTCGAGGGTCAGATTGTCGATGAGCTCGGTCGATCCGTCTTCGGTGCTCTTGATCTGTGCCATGGCATCGTCGCGGACGTCGCGCAGCTGGGTCAGGCCATAGTGGATCTGCAGCAGACGTTCCTGGTTGATGGGGTCCTCATCGTCCTCGGCGAGCAGCGTCTCCAGCTGCTCCAGGCGCGCCTCGAAGGTCTGGATGTCGTTGCGCATCTTCTCCACGGCCTCAAAGTTCCTGTGTGTCTGTGCTACCAGGTTGATGTGCGGGAAGTCTTGGATCATGTTCTGGGCCTCGGCACACAGCTTGTCTATCTTCATCATCTCTTCCTTGATCAGGTTCACGGTGCGCTGGCCCTCGGTGATGCTGTTCATGCCCGACTGGGTCAGCTCCAGCTGCTCCTTCAGCCCATGGCGGAGTTGTCCGTCCACGGCCGCCTTCTTGCGAGTGAATTCCGCCTTGAGCGCCGAGAGCTTCTCGAGGTCCTCTGGGTGTTTGAGCAGTTCGCTCAGGCGTGTCGCCGAGTCGACGTCGGCCATGGTGGCAGTGGTGTATTGGTCGCTATCGCACGGCCATGATACCGTCGGATCGTGTGCTTCGGGTAGGGTCGCTAGGGGCTTCAGTCGCGTGAGCTACACCGGAGTACTGCCTCTGCGACATGCAACGTTGAATGTGTCCCCGGGCGTGGGGTCAGGGTAGTCCAATGCGCCTGCATGCGAGTGGTGCTTAGCGCGTCTGCGGGCCGCGGGAGTGCCCAAAAGTTCCCCACGCCACTTCCTTCAAGGCGCTCTTTCACCCTCACATCCCGCGCACACGCCCACCATGGCCGACGAAGAGCTGAACCTCTATGATGAGATTGAGATCGAAGACTGCTTCTATGACGAGACGTTGCAAATATACCACCACCCATGTCCCTGCGGCGACCGCTTCGAGATTTCCATAGCAGACATGCGCGATGGCGAGGACATTGCGCGCTGCCCCAGTTGCAGTCTGATGATCCGGATAATATTTGATCAGGTGTGTCTCTAGCCCGTGTATCGTCTCGGGCCGGCAGGTATTAACATGTATATTATAGTCTGATCTACCGCCCGACACGGACAATGCGCCCCAGGCTGCTGCCATTACTGCGTAGAAATCTCTCGTTGAGCCTGCTATGAGACTTCTTCTCTTTCGCACATGTGGGCATTTGGCTTAGCATAAACGGCGTTGCATATCTCAGGCGCTTGGAAATACCACAAAGGGCACGTGAATGGAAATGCTGTACGCAGATTTTGGAGAGCGCAGTAGTGGCATGTCGCCAATTCGCCGTCGTCATTTTGCTATGAAACACGGAACATGCGTCGATACCTCGCACTCGCCGGTGGAAGCAAATACTTTCTTTTTTCAAACATGGCTCATAATCCCATCTCGCGTAGTATCAGCGCGGTACGTCATCGTCTACACCAACATCCACGCCCAGCTCTTTCCTGAGAATCTCAGTCAACGAGCTGCCGTCCCTCAGATATACCCAGTCACCATGGCCGGTGCCCTCCTTGAAGTCCATGCCCTCCTGTGCGACGACCCAGTCGAATCGTTTCGGTCCGGAGATGGGCGAGCTGAGCCAGATCTGCTTGTTCGGGGGCTGCTTGTTGAGCACGTAACTGTGCTCTTTGGCCTTGACTTCGAGAACACCAGCCTGTAACTAGTCAGTCTATGCTATACTTGAATGACAACATCTTCACATACCGAGTATTCGACCTCGATTTGCGGGTCCTTCTCCTGTGCCTCCTCCAGCCTCTCTACAAGCTCGTTGAGGTAGTAGTCGGCGCGCTCATGGAATTCTTCCGTCGACAGCTCCGTCACCTTGCCAGGCTCGTCATGGCTCTCGCTCTCTTTCGGCGCAGGGTTCTCGGCGTCGGGCATGATACTCCTGACGTTCATAGAGGAGTGGAAAGAGCGAATGGCCGCGGCCTTGTTGGCAACGGGGTAGGAAGCGGCTGAAGCTCTGCCGATGACGCCATTGGCACGCGATTGAGCTCGAAGCGGAGTGCGAACAGCCTGGCGGGCAAGAGCACCACTGAATCGAGTAGCAGGTCTCATTGTGGATAGTGTCGTATGTAAAGGGTTCAATGGTCGATGTTGTTGGTGCGGAGGTCCGGAGTACCAGTAGCTTCGAGTGTTGGTAGAGAGCTCCCGCTAGGACCACCCAAGTTCCCCGCCTGTCATGCATGATGAGAGCGCCCTCTCGAAGCAACCACGACACCACCATGATCAACGCCGTGCTCGTCTTCAACAACGCCGGCCAGCCGCGGCTGACCAAGTTCTACACTCAGCTGGTACGTATCGGCATGCGAAATTCCGCTATACATGCTCACACAAGTTAGGAAACCAGCGTGCAGCAGCGCCTCATCTCTGAGATCTTCACTCTCGTCGCCAACCGCCCGAACTCGGCATGCAACTTCCTCCCGTATGATTACACGTCGCCTCTGAAGACTTCCTGTGTTGATGTACAGCAGACTACCGCCGCTCCTCGCTAGCGCCTCCAAATCCTCCACTCCGACCACCCAGCACAACGACACTCCCTCGCTCGTGACGTACCGGCACTATGCCACTCTCTACTTCATCGTCATCAGCACCTCTACAGAATCACCCCTCGCCCTTCTCGACCTCATCCAAGTCTTTGTACAGGCGCTCGACGGCCTCTTCGAAAATGTCTGCGAGCTCGACTTGATCTTCAATTTCGAAACGCTACATGCCACTCTGGGAGAGATGATAGTGGGCGGTGTCGTTGTCGAAACTCAACTCGAGCATGTCATCAAGGGCGTCAAGGCACAAGGCAGAGTCGCAAAGAGGCCGGTGAACGAGAGCAGAGGGGGAGGCGGCAAAGGCGGGCTCGGTGGCTTGACTTTTGGTGGACTTGGAAGAGGTGGTGGCGAGGGCATCTGGACCGGGCGATGAAAGCGCAATTTGGAAAGAGACAGAACCTACGAGTCATGTGACTTTTCCAGGCACCTTCTCATGTTGGCACCCTCAAGTTGAGACTGCGCACAGAGAAAAATCTCAGTCCGAGCTCGACCTTCTCATGCGGCCGCGGCGCGAGTCATCGCGCCGCGATGCGCTGAAGATGCGGAAATGGCAGGTGTCCGTGGAGAAACATTGTGAAACATTAGGTTCACAACCACCATTCAATCCCGCTCCGCTCGCATGGGGTACTGCGATCAAAGGAAACAGCAATGGCAATTAGAGACGCGCCTGAAAGAAAGAACGGTACATTGAAACATCCAGCTTCATTCCTTGTTCGTTGCCGTGCTGCCCTCGGCTCTTCCACCGGGTATAGTCAGGTTGTTTCCCCATACTACGTGGCGAGCCTTGGACTACCCCAATCTATCCTTGATCACTAACAATTCTCCTAACCATCCCGGTCCACCAATCACGGCCGTCGCATGATTTGATTGCCGAACTGTGGGGATGAAAACACTTTACAGGACACAGCGAACTCGACACGAGACAGGCCGAATTACTGTTTCGAGCGATGGCCCTGAGGATGCGCTCACAGTAGCGAGTCGTTCCCTTCCACCGTGCAGGCGCCGTCTAATGCCAATGTCTACTTAAGCTCCTCCTTGGCTTCTTAGCTACCGATTCCGACGACCAGAGTCTTTGCAATCCTCGACGCCATCAACCGCTATGCGTTTCCTTTCCCTTATCGCGAGCGTCCTTTCGGTCGCCGCTGCCGCCACCCTGGGCAAGCGTGCAGTTACACCTGGTACTCTATCCCAGGTCACCTCTTTCGGTACTCAGCCTACCAAGGCTGGCTTCTACATCTACGTGCCAAAGAAGCTCGCCGCCTCCCCTGGAGTCATCGTCGCCATTCATTTCTGCACTGGCTCTGCACAAGCCTACTACAATGGCAGCCCGTACAAGACGCTCTCTGAGCAGTATGGCTTTATTGTCATTTACCCAAGCTCACCCCACTCTGGAACATGCTGGGATGTCAGTAGCAAGGCAACATTGAGCCACAACGGTGGAGGTGACAGCAACACTATTGCAAACATGGTCACCTGGACCATTTCCAACTACAAGGCCGATGCTTCCAAGGTCTTTGTCACCGGCTCCAGCAGCGGTGCCATGATGACAGTGTAAGTGGACTCTGCGATAAATGGGCCGAGCTGCCAGACTAACATTATTCCAGAACGTCATGGCTGCGACTTATCCCGAGATGTTCAAGGCTGCTATCGTCTACTCGGGTGTAGGAGCCGGCTGCTTTGCCTCTAGCTCCAATGGCGTTGATGCATGGAACAGCACCTGCGCGCAGGGCAACTCCATTGCCACACCTCAAGCCTGGGCCAACGTCGTGTTCAACATGTACCCCAACTTCAAGGGCGACCGCCCCAAGATGCAGGTGTACCATGGCAGCGCCGACGCTACTCTGCGCCCCGCAAACTATGCGGAGACCATGAAGCAGTGGGCCGGTGTTTTCGGCTACGACTACAGCAAGCCGACCAGCACACAGCAGAACACTCCTCAGAGCGGCTACACCAGGACCGTTTACGGACCAAAAGTTGAGGGTATCTATGCTCAGGGTGTTGGACACTCTGTGCCAATTCGGGGTTCAGATGATATGAAGTTCTTCGGGTTTGCTTAGATGTTTGCTAGACACCGATACGAGTTGATCTCCAACCTTTCATGTACATACTATTCTTTGGCGAACGAAGCCACTTAGCCCAATCTCGAAGATTCCAATGATTTTCGAAAGTCTTCCACGCGTGCTGTTTCGTCCTTGCTTGACGCCACTTTGTTGTCTACAGTGTCCCTTCACCAGCACAACCCTCCTACACAATGTGAAGAACATGAAGCACTTTCTTATGGTTTTCCTTATTTGCTTCCAATCCTTCTCTCCAGGCAAGCTCCGTTCTAGAGAGTCACACCATGCTTCTCGTCCGACTGGCGCAGGCGCCATCAACGACTTCAGTCCACCACGTACACGCCACAGCAACATATTCGACTCCTGACTCGACCCACGCAGCTTCACGCAACACGAGCGCAAATTTGCGGACAAATGCCCGCCCAAACATCCCCAGAACTCACTCTGCACCTAACCTACTTTGTTCGAACCACCCAAACTATCTACCACAATGTATTCCCAAACCCGCGACACCTCGTCCTCGTACCCGCCCTCCCCAGCCCATTCCAGCATCCCGCTCCCTCCCAAGCCTCTTCACCACCCTCGCCACTCCATCTCTTCTCTCGGTTGGTCCGGCAGGCTACGTATACACACTGACGTCGATGCGCTCGTCGCGATATGAGAGTCTGCGTGATGACTATGGGATTCGGTTTCGAGCACGCGGACATCGATTGCAGGCGTTGCTCATGCGGATGCGTTTGAAGAGGAGTAGTGATGGTAGAGAAGGGGGATTGGGGGTGAGGAATGGGGATAGGGTCGGGGGTTGGGTGGAGGCGAAGAAGGTGCGGATTGGGGCGTGGCTTGGGAGGTTGTAGATCGTGTAGTACCTCAAAAGATATGAAGATGATGTTGCTTGACAGAATAATGTCATAAGCATTGTATATTCATAGTCGACATCAGCCCAATAAGTAGAATGTGATGCATTTTGCCCGAGTCTTCCTACATCGCAAGTACCGATCCAACACATCGTGAACGTAGACCACGACGTTCTCGAATGCCAATCATGAAGCCTGAAAACGCCAGATATGCACTCCGTCTCTGTCTCCGTCTCAAAGTCGACTATCAGCCGCCTATCGATTTGCTCCCACTCTACTCATAGCCAGCAACCTCTCCCGCCTTCTTCTCCACGTAGTATCCGGGATCCGGCCGCCTCGCAGCCCTCATCTGATCCTTGGTCATTGGGTGGCTGACCTCCTTGATATCGACGAGTTCCTTTATGCGCATGATCTGACCAGCAACGGACTGCGAGACAGGGTGGTAAACGGTCGTCATGCGTTTGCGCAAGCCGAGCGCTTTGAGCACACCCTGGGTCTTCAGAGGGAGACCAATGCCGGAGCGCATCAAAGTTATCCGGAAATAGGACATGTTGGTATGTGTGAGGGTGAGGGCTCCGTCGCGCTTATGACGTATCGGATGGCGCTGGTGGATAGGCGTTGGGCGAGTTCGGGGCCAGTTCACAGTCGGCAGCGCTACAGAGGCGTTAATTGGTACTTTTAGAGCTTCTTCGAGGTTCAGAACGTACTGCTTCACTTGTGTGCGCCGTCTGAGGAGCCGAGTGCGCGCTCCTCATCGCCGCGGTACACTTTTTCCACATCAATGCTTGCCTAGAATGGCTTAGCGTGGAACGCGGAACACGACCCGGCACACGTGGGCACAGCTTCACTCGCACCCTCATCGTCGCTCAAATTCGCCTTGCTCTCGTCGCGCCAGGTCGCCGCATCGGATGGAAGCGGCGAGCGAATGACTCTCTATAGGGAAATGGCGGTGAGGCAGCTGCTCGACAGGTGTCTTCAAATGAGACCTTGCTGGAAAATGCAGCTTTCCGCCCGTTGTCATGCCCTGCTATTCTCGGTAGGTCACCGCTAACCTGAACTTCCTACAGGCTACAGCACGCACCCCGAAGCTGTAACCCGTTTGCTGAAGGAATACCAGCGCGTCGGGATCTTATCCCAGTATGTTCTGTCGACATGTGTTGCTCGATTCACGTCGCTCTTCGCTGCGTTTGTGACTTTCCTCTGCTTTGTTTGTAAACATCCATCAATACATCAGAAAGTCACCCAGTACCTAGGTAGGAACAACTCGAGCACTACCTCGGCGACTGTCAACCATGGAGCACATCTCGCCAAGCTTACGCGTAAGTCGAAGGCAATCCGCTCCAGCTGCCGCCTGCGAAACGGTTCGTTGGGTATCGGGACGCAGAGCTGCAGAGCCGAGATTATCGCGTGCACAATCGACCAGATGTTGTACAGCTTGAGCTATGGCCCTCCATTGAACGACTGTTTCCAAACACAACTGCCTGCACTGGAGTGGGAACACCGTTTCTTCGGCACAGTCTACTAGTCCCATCTTACACCCGTTTGATATTCATATCTGGTAACTACCCCTCACGTTCGGATACTTACGTTTGCCACAGAGAAGGCTTATTCGGAAACTGGACGAACGAGCCAGATGTACGCATGCATCCGCACGGGGAAGGGATGCTGGCATGCCCGCGGATAGTCCTGATCTGGAGTCATCTCATGGCCGTTGGGAAGGTGCATTTCACCGCTCGGCTCTCCAAACTCTACGTATAACATGGAGGATAGGCTGCGATCCCATTTGAATCCTTCTATAGCATACGACCTGAGCTTTCGACATTCACTCTTCGGTTGCCTTCTCTCTTTCTAGTCGTCCTATTCTCTCTTTACACGCGACACTCGTTGGTGGGTTGTCACGTGCTGCTTTCATACATCAATTGTCGAGATCACCTTGGTTGCTTCGAGTAATCAACTTAGCCTTGATAGCATCTCATTTAGGGTTCCTCTACAAATATGACAAGTTCGTCCTCCTCTCCCTCTGCATACTTCACCGATGTTGACTTTCCATCCAGCCCTCTACGCCCGCAATCTCGCGCCAAACCATCTCACATCATCGCCTTCTCCCCCGGCACCGCCTGCATCAATCCCAGCCTTATTGTACCGTGTTCATCATACCTCGGCACAGGCTCAATACTCCTTCTCCACAGGCTTCCGTGCCAAGAACCAGTCAACAGTCCTCTGCGGCACCACCCCACTCGCTCGCTTTGGTCTTGCTCATCTGCACCATCAAACCAATATTTCGTCACCCTTCATCAGCATGTACGATAATCTCGCTCGTGCCGAACAAGTTGCACTCTACTTTGAGCAGAAGTACCCCGGTGAGGAGGTTTGGATCGTCACCATTGACACGAAACATCTGGCCTGGGGCCCAGTCTTTCGTGCTGCAGATATCTTGAAGGGCGAGGCGGATAACCGCCAAGGATGGATGCACGAGGGCGAGTATCTGGTGTTGTATACCGTCCCAAAGCAAGCAGTTAGGGTGGAGACATTGATGACAAAGGGCAAGGGGAAGTATGGCGCTGTTGGGTTGATTGGCGGGAGGCCGTGATGGGATATCGTCTGCGCGCAGGCCTTGTGGGGATGTGCTTGTATCTTTCCTTGTCGTATGACCCATGTTGTGTATGGACTTCCATAAGTGTTGGTGGGCCGTGTCCGCTCAGTTCTTTCGTTTCTCTTCTGACCGTTCATAGTCAACAGTAGCTCAGCAAAGTCCTAACTCAATTTCTCTGGCCTCCACACAGTCCCAAATCGGTGAGACCTCCTCATATGCTGGCGCAGGCCGGACTTGATTTTCCTCACTAGTTGGTTCGAAATCCCTCGTATCCTTCTCGACAGGCAAGGCGCCGCTCATCATAAAGTCTTCTTCGGGAGGTTCCATTACGTGATTCTTTCCAAGAGACTGAACTTTTACTTGCTTTACCGGCCACGTTGGCATATGTTGAAGCCATGTCGGGACCAGATTCAACCAAGGACTCGGTTCCTTCTTCGGTGTTGGAGGTGGAGCCCAAAGCCGTTTCCTATATGCGTTGAAGGTTCTCGCGTTCTTAGGCTTTGGACGGCCATATACGTGATCCCATCGAGCGAAATTCGAGTCTCGGGGGAAGTGCACGATGCGTTGATTGAGCTTGCTTGTAGGTTGTGAAATGTATATCCACTCCGAAGGCATTGTGAAATACAATCAAAGTGACATTTATGGATATGTTCCTTATCTGCAATAAGTTTGTAGAGTTATATGGAAGTACAGGTGCAGACTAAAGATATGCGAAGATATTGTTCTACAATTTCGGCTGAACCACATTTTAAACCACGGTCGTAGTTGCACCCTGAACCAACTTTGCACATCACATCTACCAAAAAACTTAGGGACCGTTGCCATGTGACTTTTTCATTATCTTGGCTAGGCGAGGAAAGAAAGCAGCAATAATCGTAGTGCGGTACGCGATAACCATACCTAGGTAGGGCCTCGCGATGGTCATCTGCGCAGGGCCATGCCTCCTGCCGTATGATATCCGCTAACTACCACCTAGGTATTTATTAACATCCGAACATGGTGCTGTATTAAATGCCATAGTAATACTTATTCTTCGTGCCCACTACTTACTGGATGTGTAATTACGAGCTCAACTCTTTCTTGTCTCGAAGGGTCTTCAGAAAATATTCCTAGGTAGACGTGCGCGACAGAGACCCATTCCCCATATTGCTTTCAGATGAAGACACGTATCGAGTGAACGAAGTACAGCGCCTCGAGAGCGCGCATTTAGTCATGCAAACACGGCGTTCCATTATCTGCGCCCAGTGGTAATCACGGAAGTAGCTGTCCCAGCACCGATGAGCGTAGCTCTTTTAGCATCCTAGAACCCTGGGGTCTCACCTTAGTGCTAGTACTTGTATTCATAGGAACTAGATTTCGACTTCGACACGTTGCATAGCTTTGGCTTTTCAACATCTTTACAAAGATAACTTTTCAAGTTGTTCGGCTATCATATATTGCATCTGAGGAGCACAATATCAACTTTCTATTGTGTTCATTGCATCCATGCTTGAGCGCTCAGATTTGGTAACAACGCCCTGGCGCGAAGCCTAAGAGTGGCACCCATCCTCAGGCAGACTCGTTGAACCCCTCGTGTATCTGCCAAACACTAGCTCACCTAGTAGCACGCTTCCAGTAACTGCGAAGAAAAACCCGACATTATAGGACATAACCGCGAGCATGCTGCTGATTGGTCAATAAAAGTATGGTTCAGGGTGTATTGTCCCAGATAGCTCACAGTACGTAGCCAATGATGGCCCTTACAAACTCAAGTCCCGCGCTTATGCCATCTTTCCTAATGTTCCATGGCGCATTTGCGACCCAGAACTTTCGTGATCTACGGATGATTTTCGTGCTATTTCCTTCTTCAGGATGTTTTGGGTATGCGGCTGGGCTCAAGGGCTCAGTTTCTTGACCCTCAGGTTCTTCGAGCCTGACCATTGGTGTTCTGATTCCACGGCTCCATTGTCTTACATGACCTCTGATTTGGCTAAGTGATGCCTTCTCAGTGCTGCCTGCGTGCACGTCCTTGTGGCTGGAATTGGATTGTCCCTGCCAAGTTTGTTCGAGCTGGCTGCGAAAAGCGCCTAGGAAACGGTTGAGCATCCCCAAACAGAAGAGAAACAAAATAGTCAGAAAGTATGTTGCTGGCGTCGTAGTCGTCCAGTTCGTGAACCACAAGGTGACGCGAGTGCTCGACGAGAAGGTGGACTGCATGCCAACCATAGCACCCATAGACGGCGTAGGACTAGTAGGCACGGCCGAAGTGTTTTCCAATGGTGGCGATGACATGTTCATCTTCATGATTATGGAGGTATGACTTGAATTCGAAGGAAGCACCGGGTGTTGAAAATAAATAAACTTTGGGACCGATTGAAAGCTTCTAGAGATGGCACCAAGAGATTTTGAGAAGAGTGCGCTGTAGATTTACTGTTGGGATGGTGAGCACCGCAGTGTAAGGCATGTCAAAGCGCCAAGGAAGTGAGCAGATTTGAGAGAATATGGACCCGAAGCAGCACCAAAGATAGCGTGAGACAATGGCAAGCGCAACTAATCATTGAATTTGCAGTACTTTGCGTAGTGATATACGAGCACAATTGCGCTGCCGTGGTGTTAATGAGCACTTCTGGCACGATTCTAGCAGGTGTTCGGTAGAAGCACCAACATGAGAAAGTATGCTTGTGCAGCTTATTAGAACCGCATTGGCCTTTGATAGAGAATGGAAATGCTAGAACTCGAGTATACTCTCTGCGCAATATCTACAACTTATATTCCAGCTCGTTTCCAAGGTTAGCCTGTGGTTGGCACTCGATATCGCAAAGATTGCCGAATGTCACAGATGTTGCAGTGAGCGAGGCATTATTGATGATCGATGATCCAACGTCTTTTAATCGTCGCTATGCGCGTCGTCGAAGGAATTCTAGACGCAAGTATATTGACCAAAGGTGAGGAGACGACAGACGGGGCACCAGATTGAAATGTTTATGGCTATCGCAGCCTTTTGCAACTTGCGCAGGGATGGGACCGAGGCAGGCTCCGTAGCTCATTCTTTGATCTTCACGCCCGATGCCTTCTACACTTAACAGCCCATATTGCCTTACAATCAGTCTCTTAAATTGTCCGATCTTAACAGATGAAGCTCGGCCGTGGAAGCGGCGCATGTTGTGTAGCAGCGAAAATCCCATGCGTCACGCACTCTTGAAGAGCGTCGCAATTCGTAAGCACATCGCAGTACCTATGATTGCAAGAGAAGTCGCCGGCGCATCTTATATCCTTCCATCCGACTAGAGATTATCGGGAGATCTTGGTTATCGGTTCAGCGGTTCTCAACGGTGGACAGGAAAAAGTGCAAGAACAACGCCTAATATAGGTTCGACTCAGTCGGGTGTGTCGTTCCCCCAGCCACTAGCATCTCCCAATTGCCTTGCCGGCTTGGCCAGATGGACGGCTACCTTACTTCGTCATCTGCCCTGCTCAGACAAAATGATGTAGCGAAAAGCTTCAGGAGCCTTTGAAGAACAATCATGGCTGCAAGATTGATTCTTGTCAAGCTTGATGATCCTGCCCAGGGCAACGATGAGCCTCAAGATTCAAGCGAAGCGGCAATGGCTGCCGAATTCAAGGATTCATGAAACTTTGCTTGTCACAGAACAGCAATATCAATCTTCGCACTGGCGGCAGTGGCATTGTTGTTCTCTATGCTACGAAGTACATCCTGCGCCAAGTTTCCGCCCTTCCGCTGCCCAGAGGTCCAAGGACGACGAGTCGGATACGGCGGCATGAGCCACGTACAGTACCCACCAGCCACAAACCCCTCTTTACCAGTCATGACTATTGGTGCCGTTCCAAGGCTGCGCCCTCGGAAATCGGCACTTTGAGACACGTCCAACTTTCTTAGCTGGCGGGAGACCGAGCGGAATGACTTGGCGGTTTGGCCAAGCGTCAACCTACATCGACATCGGCCAGTCAATGCCGATAATTTTGTGGGACAAACTCACTGCAGCATGCAATTACATAGGGATCTCTAAGAGATGCAAATGCCATCAAAAACATATCTTTCTTTGTAGAGCAGTAAGACGACGGTATAGATGGTTGACTCTACACTTTAGCTGACATCTAATCACCACAAGATGGACAACTCGAAGGGTTTCACCAGTTCTGTGACGTAATCTTGAATGGATCAAGATCCCTTCGGAGAACCATCAATGTTGCCGAGCCTTAGGCATCACGGCATTGTCACGACTCTCCTGCCAAGTAACTCTATCATTCTCATTATTCTAACCAAGCCTTCAGTGCAAGCGACCCTTTACTGGGCCTTGGATTGTGACGAAGCTGCATCAAGCTCTGGTGAGGATGCGCCTTGCATCGAGAAGAAGCCGTGTAATCCGAGAATGTTGTAATGAGGCTCACGTACATGAGAAACGAGCATTCCCGGACCTACCAAGTCAGCGTATACAAATTTTATCACACAGCCATGTACTATCTGTGTCGTAACACCGGATTTGGGATTCGGAAAAGCACTGCGGCCCACTGTGACGACGCTCGTGCTCAGTGATCGGCGGACAGTCCCAGTACATACCCAGCGGCTTCCCATCATCCAATACAGCTAGGCAACGGACTCTGTATCAGCTTTACTTTCCCTTGGTTTCATCGTGACTACGTTAAGTCCTCATAACTCGGCCCTGCCCTCAGCCATTCCACTCTTCGTGCGTTGTCCATCCTCATCTCCTTGTCCAGCGCCGTTGTCCCGCAGGTTCTCTACTTCGTCACCGTTCTTTTCTTGACTATGCTCTTTTGATAGATCGGCCGGCCCGGTTTGCGTGATTTTCTGTCCTTTTTCTTCTTCTACCATTCACGCGTCTTCTTTAATATCGCTCCACCCTACGACTAGCCGTAGTACGGTCTTCCCCTCTCTCCGACGGCTACGCATACCTCTTTGTCAACTAGCAGAACGTATCTTCCAAGATGCCGACCCTAGATGTCAGTGAACTGAACATTATCATCTCTGTACTAGGTGCGCATCACTTCCTCCATGTGGCCTTACACACCAGTCAAAGAAAATATCCCTAACGTGGCTTTCAGGAGCTTTCACAATTCTCTATGGACTTATCTCAGTCAAGATAAAGCAAGTATGGTACTTGGGAGAAGCCCTACCGGCTTTGGTTGTTGGTATTGTACTGGGACCTCTTGCGGCTAAGTTCATTGACATGGAACGATGGGGATCTGCTGTCCCAGACCAGGTGTCGGACATCACTTTGGTACGACTGAACATTCCCGATTTCGTGCCACCTTAACTTACCATTCTCGGCAGGGTATGACTCGCGTTGTGATCGGTATACAGCTGGTTATGGCTGGCTACCAGCTTCCCATGAAATACCCTTGGCACCGATGGAGAGATATGGCTCTTTTGCTCATACCCGTTATGACCATCATGTGGTTGTGCACTACTGGCTGTATCAAGCTGATGATACCAAAACTCACTCTCCTCACTGCCATGGTCAGTAAATCACACAACTCTTCGCCTATGCTGCAATCATTGACATACACCTCACTTTTAGGTCATTGGTTCTCTCGTCACCTCAACCGATCCTGTCCTCTCACAAGCAATTGCGAAGGGACCTTTCGCTGATAAATACGTCCCTCGCGCACTGCGAGAAATCATATCTGCCGAAGCTGGTTCCAATGATGGCTTCGGTTTCCCATTTCTGCTGCTTGCTACTTATCTTATCAGGCATGCTCCAGAAGAAGACGTAAACTTCAAGCCTGAAGCCGCTAGAGTCGTTATGGAAGGCGTTAGCCGACTCATGACAAGAGCAGGCGATGTGGGTCGCCTTGGCGGTGGAGCTGGCAAAGCTGTCGAGATCTGGATTGTTGAGGGCTGGCTATACTTCATCTTCACAGGTGCTGCTGTCGGTGCGGTGATAGGTGTCATCAGCATGTATGTTGTGAACTACGTCTTGAAGAAGTTAGTATCATCTGCACAAAAGGAGAAGCACGATTCTTACTAATTCAATGAGTAGGAAGTGGATTGACAGCGAGAGCTTGCTGCTCTTCCCTACCGCGCTCGGCCTTTTCGTCATCGGTGTTACTGGGTGCGCCGGTCTCGACGATCTGCTAGCATGTTTCTGCGCCGGCGCAGCACTCAACTGGAATGGCAAATATCTTGAGGAAACACTTCAACGACACGACGAGGTCAATGGCTCTATTGATATTCTGCTCAACTTCGGTGGTTTTATGTACATCGGCGCGGTACTACCGTGGGACGAGTTCAACCAGCCCGACGTGACCGGTATCACCTACGGTCGCCTGCTTGCACTAGGCCTTCTTGTGCTTTTGCTACGCAGAATCCCAGCTATGATGGCCATGTATAAGCTTATGCCCAACACTGTCAAGTCGTGGCAGGAAGCTCTTTTCATGGGATACTTCGGCCCGATTGGTATTGGTGCTGTCTTCTACGTCGAGCATGCTTTCCATCTCTTCCCCAAGCTGGACCAGGCTGAAACGCATGAGGAGGAAGATCTGTGAGTCTTGATTTACTTCTCCTCATCCGACACCTTGACTAACAATGCTCCAGCTTGCGTGCCATGCGCCCTGTGGTCTACTTCTTAGTACTCTTTTCAATCGTGGTCCACGGACTCTCTATTCCAGCCCTGGAGATGATCTACCGTTGGCAAAATGTAGAGCCAATCGTAGAGATGGAGCCTGTCACCGAGCGCAGATTTTCCGTGAGCTCCGCACTTCCCAACAACGCGCACGTCGACCACAGGCACGGCAGTGTTGTTCGTCACAACCGTTTCTCGCGTGCTGTTAGCCGAGATGGCGCTGGACTGAGTTTCGATGAGATTGAGCGAAGGTACGCCAAGAGTGAGCATGAATCGAAGTCCAGGCCTCCGCCCGAGACACCGACTTGGAGGCTTACTTCAGCTACGGATGCAACCGAAGACACTTTGAAAGCCGATGAATCTGAATTTCCTCGAGAGAAGACGAGTATTCAGTTCGTGGAAGAGAAACCAATGCGGGGAAGACAAAGGAATGATGAGCTGGCGGCACGCACCAACATGGGCTTTCCAGCCCCGAAACGATTTTAGAGCAGTCGCATAGAGGCGTTTTGGTGTCTACTTTGGCGCATGGTAGTCATGATGCGCATTCACTCGCTTGTTCAAGGGAAGACCCCGCTGGTCCATGGTAATCACAATAGACAAGTATATGATATCAAGTAAACATTCGTCCATGTCCAACTCCCAACGCCATCACGATTCCATCATTGCTAATGTTCCGTCCTGGCTCAACTTAGATGTTAGGAAGGTGTACCGAGCTCTCGCAACACATTTGCCGGCCCAAGCTGCAACCACTTATCCACTTCAGCAACTTCTGGCACCCATACTGAGCCCATCATGCCGCCCGTATTCGCACTTGCTCCATTCCACATACCAGCTCTTCTAGGAATGACAACAATGCTGTCGTCCCAAAGTACCAAATTATGTGGACACAATTCCCCATCTCCTACTTCCAATGTCTCCTTGCATCTTGCTAGCATATCATTGTAGGCACTGAGCAACTCAGCCACTTCCATGGCCTTGAAGCCCTTCTCAAATCTCTTCAAAAAGAATTTGAAAGGCACCTCTTCCCTCCCGTCACTCGTTTGAACCAGCTTCTCGAACGCATGCGGCGGCCCCCTCAGACCTTGGACGTGCTTATGGACACGACTACATCCGCCCTTCTCGCCGCAATTGAAGATGAAATACCAACCCTCCAGCCTCCGCAACACATGCAGCATTGCGGCAAAATCCCGGGCATCGAGTGGCTCATGCTGTCGCCTATACGAGTCGCTTGTTACCATCAGTAGTTGAGGTCGATCCACACAGAACAAATTCAGCGCGAGATCGTGAGTTGAGTTAATTTGGCAAATAATAAGGCGCAAATCGGGTATGAACATGTCGGAGCCAGGGCCCCACTTGCTGGTGTGGTTGAAGGTTGGGTTGGAGGCACCGACAGTGTGTGGCTTCTTCATCAGGGCGGGGCAGATCCGAAATTCGATCTTCAGAGAGAATTAGTTGGATGGAATGCAGACTGTTGCTGGGTAGGATGTACAGGGTAGTTCTCCGCGTCGACAAGGTGTTTGGTGTGAGGACCGTACACGATGACGCCTTCGGAGACCAATTGGTCAAATAGAGTTATGACTTGCCCGTCTGTAAGAGTCTCCATGGTGAGGCGAAGCAGGACACCTGGAACTGTGATAAGTGGATCGAGGCGTGCCGACAAAGGTGTGAGGTTTGAACACAGGAACGGTCTAGACCTCAAGTGCGAAAGTTGGTGTCTTTCGCTTATCTGGCCCACTTTTTCCGTCAGCCCTGCATTGTGTGACTAGGCTTACAGCACATATTATGTGGAGACACGCTGTTAATACTTAGATCAACTACGAGGTGAATCATGGTACTAGTTTTGAATATTCGGAACCTGTCAGGGACTTATGAAGAAAAAAAAGTTTGTATACAAGAAAGATGAAAAGTTTTCTAACTAAGCGTAGACGAAGCCTAATTGATCAATATTGTCACCAGCCCTTCCAAGGAAACCGACAATCGATTTGCCAGCCGCAGGGTTCATGTCCGTACAGTCGTTTGTCCTCGTACCAGTCTTGACACTGCGTCCAGCACTCGTTTTAAGCTCAGCATAAAAGATTCTGGTCTTGTTGGCATCACCATCCTTGTTACCACGGCAAAGCGTTGCACCAGTCAACTTCTCGCCGCTATTCAACGTGAGTGTCGCCGCGTTACCACCACTTCCACCGTGAGTGAAGGTTTGGCCCGAAGCCAGCGTAATCGAAACAGAATCGAGACGTTCGGCACCACGTAGCGTAATCGACTGAGCAGCAGCGCCGCTAGGCACGCTCTGTAAATCGTTAAACCACGTACCAAATTCGCCGCCAAAAGCTTCGCTGACGGCCAACATACTGTTCAGTGTCCATGCAAATTCAACCAAGACGGGGTTGTGATCACTAAGGATCGAACCGTCAGCCTGTAGGAACATGTCTCCAGCGTAATCGAAGCTGTTAGCTTGGATAGTCACGGCGGATGAGCCGCGGTAGAAAACCTTGTCAACCGTTTCACAGGCAGTTGACTTGCTGGGGTTGTCGCAGAGAAGAGCCTCAGCGCCGCCGGCGGGAGGAACGCCATTCTTGGCGAGTTCGACCCAGACGTCTTTCATGCCGTTCTCCTGAGCGAAGATACCAGGAATATCATCAGGACCACGAGTGTAGCGGGTGTTTGTGTCGCCGAAAACAACGACAGCATTGCCTTGAGAGTTGGCCTTGATGTAGTCGCTTACTTGGCGCAAATTAGCCGCACGGGCTTTCAGGTCAGCGGCAGTGGTTCTGAATTTCGATGTCAGCACAAAAGGTAGATGACATGGAGTTGAAACTTACCCAGCATCAGCGTGAAGGTTGTATGCATCAAAAGAGACGCCAGGGGCGACCTGCAAGCGCATGAATGTGAAGCCCTTGGGTGTGAGGCAATCGGCCGAACTATTGGTGGAAACATGTGAGTTTGGAGTACTCTATTGCATGCCCCAAGAGTCGACGGCATCGATGACTTACTCGAAAGTGCTGCATGTTCCCCATTTGACGCGTTCAAAAGCAGTGTAGGGGAAGTTGCTCAGTGAGTTCAGACCAGAGCCAAAGGGAACACCTCCACTGGTGGGTGTGCGGTATGGATGCTTGTCGTTGGCGTATAGTGTGGCATGGAAGTTCTAAACTTCGTCAGTAGTGCTCTTAGGTATCATCTCGGTAAAACCCACAAAGTCTTCCTGCACGTGGACGAGAGAGATGTTGTACTGAGTGAGGAGCTCACCAATACGAGCTGTATTAGTGGTCTTGTCACCAGGAATCTCGTTTCCATTGAGCACCGGAGGCAGACCAGCAACATTGAAGGTGATGGTGGTGAATTTGCCCGAAGTTTGCGCAAGGGCAATGCCCACGAAGGGAAGAGATAACAAGAGAGAGGCCCGCATCTTGATGAGTGTACCTGGACTAGGGAGGTATTAGATCGGTACTGCTAGTACCTGTGTAGTGAGACCACAGCGTACCTTTATATTCAGGTGCTCAGGCATAACAAATGTAGATGGTATATTGAGCTTAGCGGAAGTGTTTCGACGCATCGTCACGACGTGGCAATGGGCGAATAGGAGAGAAGCGCACTGACACGCGTGTACAGATCTACTCGATAGGTATATTGCGACAGGCCTGTTTTGCGGAGATTTTGCCCCGGTTGGGAGGAGCAAAGAGTTTCGATAATCCCGAAGTCCGCAACAGTTTAGCGTGCCCGAAGTCAATGCAAAACGACAAGGGTCAAGCACACGTGCGAACAGGCAAGGCGGGTGCAGGGGAGAATTCAAGAACAGTTGTATACCCATGCGGATGGTCAAGCTCAAAGGATAGTAGTAGTAGACTGTGTTATGCGAGCCGTGCATCTGACCATGAGGCGGGCCCGGCGGACTCGTACTGCTATCCCCTCATGCCATCCATCGCAGCATCCTCAATTTCACTCGGGTTACTTGCGTCGGGAGCTTCTTACCTGAGTCGAAACTATATATCATCAGTGTAGGCCCTTTTTTAGGACCCTTCGGTTTCGACTCCATCGAGCGCAGACTCCGCTATCGGTTGCATGAATTACATATTTGTCTGGTCAGGCATCTACACTTCAGCTATCACTTCTGTCAAGGATCTGCGCCACCTAAGTCCCCACATAGTGCATGTATTTGTATCGCTGGTTCCCAGGATTTCTACCTCTTTGGTAGTTCTAGTGTATGCTAAGCCTTCGTCTATGAGCGCGAAGGTCGCATTACCATAAAATGTGCCTGGTGCGCCACCCTCAATACACCTGACATCAATGCAGAAGATAGTATTATTCTTTGAGCTCGCACCTGGAATAGGCTTGAATTCATTCAAGTCAGTGCGATGCACGTGTCGAGGATTTCTTTACATCGAGTTTCGATGGCATGCTCTCGTACATGGTTCGGTGCCTCCTGAGTGGACGCATGGTATCTGCTGTGCTGCCGTGAGCAACGGCGTTGTCTAATGCGACAGCTTTGGGCTGTTCGGGCCATGGGTAATTATGTGGCGGGGCTCAAGGTATTTGACGACTTGTAGGCAGTGCCGTAGGAACGAAAGAAGTCGCGCTGTCGATGTTTTGAGCAACCGAAGATCACAATTCAACAAGCATTGTTGGATTGCTATCTTTCCAAATATTGTTCCAAAGGGATGCAGATGGTGAGCTTCCAAAATGGCAGTCTGAACCCTTCGAGTCAAAAGTCCGTAATGGCCAGCGAAGCTCTACTAGCGGCCGAGTTGCGCCCGACTACGTCATGTGGTCTCCCAGCGAAACGCGAAACGCGAACCGAGGCAGTTGGTTCTCTGGCTCTGGAAGCAGCAGTTTTGTTTGGTGTGCCTGTTGTGTGGATCTTTACATCGAGTTTTATGATCTCAATGCTACCGTGTAATCGTGATCGTGAACAATGGCATGTATCTGGCGTCGGCAGCACGGCAACTCAGGCAGGCCACGCGATCTAGCGTAATCTCGCTTGGACAAGCGTCTGCCCGAGCTGACCACTTCCCAGCGATCTCTCCTCAGACTCTGGTGGTCTCCAGGTGTCATGGCATGTGCTGGTGGTGGTGATATAGTCGAAGGGCTTGTAAGTAACCTAGGGAGGCTGTAAGACTAGGTTTTGTTGAACTTGCGCCCGGTGTTACGGAATCATGTGAAGAAGTTGTGGACAAGCTTGGTGAAGTCGAATTGAGGTTGCTGATGAACACGAAGGACACACTAGAGCTCCAGCCAGAAGAAGAAGAAAGTAAAGACCTAACACTTGACGATGACACCATGCGTTTATTCGAAGTAGAAATAGGGCTGCTTAGCGAAGTGGACGATGTGCTCGTTTGGGAGAATGAGATCTTCGTGCTTGTCGAGCTCTATGAAGGTGAAGCTGTGGAACGAGACTTGCGCTTAGAGGTCGAAGTCTTTCCTGGAGAAAACCTGCCATTACACTTGCCGAAACCCTTCTGTCACTTATTTCCGCAGTACGAATACTCACCAAAGCAGTCCCGAATTGTGAGCCGCGACATGTCTTGTCCATCCACTCCCGCATCGTGCATAGTTCATCTTTCGACACATTGGTAATTGCGGACAGCATGACAACAACACGATTTTGGGTTATAGGCTCGGCATGGTCGCATTTACCGAAATCGCAGACAACCTTTTTAGCAGTAGTCCTTCGTAATACTACAGTAATTAAACCGTGAATAACAATCGCACTCACGGGTACCGGGACAACCTTGATCCCCACTGAGACTGCCACAACGGCTGCCCTTTGACGTTTTCGATTTCCCGTCACGTACAGCAAGGCGTTTCAAACCACTTGCCGGAGCCGAGCAGGCGTAGTCCTGATGCGATGTTTAGTGTAATGGCTAAAAAACTTCCTAGAACTTAACTTGATAATTGCAAACATTCTATGCAACCCACCATATCGTGCAGAAGACTGTGTGCTTTTGGTGAAGTCTGTTGAGATGCGAACGGCCAAAATCGAGGATGTTCGTAACGTGGTGGCAAGCTGCTGGGAGGGAGCCACATTGAGCGGCGCACAGCCCTGCGAATGGAAAGAGTGCGTGTAAGGGACCAATCGCCACCTTTTCCATTTCCACAACGTGCAGTCACTGTAACCAACTACCGTAAGTGGACCAGAAGTAAATACTGCCCTCCAGCAATTTTTACACTTGCTGCAGAGTTTTTTGCTGGGATCATAAATGGCTTCAACGAGTGCTGCGCTATACTCAAGCGAAGATAACATGAGAATAAAGGTCGGAGGCATATCGTATCTCCTTGTTTCTAGCGAGCAGGTTTGTGCTATATTGCTCTCACAGGGTTGGCCTTTGCGAACATTAACCTAAATGCACAGAACTACCTCGCCGAGATCACAACTAGTGTGATCACTTTCCAGCCTGTGTTTGTTTACAAAGTCTCGCCTGGAGACCACGTTACCCAAAAGAACATAACGGAATATCTGGACACTTCCGCAAGGCACGATGACATCTACAACTCATCTTTCTCAAGCTACATCGTATTTCTTGGTAGCAGCCAATGATGACATCATTCGGTTCCTGGATTACGAAGAATCGGAGCGTGGAGCTTCGTGACTGGCGATGCGTCCACGAACACATTAGCTCCTGCACCGTATATGGTCGACCGCAAAATGACTTGGCAACCGTGGAGGATAAACGCCGACAAGCATGATACGATGGTAACTTCTTTCAGACTCAAAAGTACATTTGACAGGCAAGTAAAGACACAACCTCCACATTGGATTTAGCTGACGTCTGCACAGCCCCGTCAAATACAGTTCGGTCGAGCTGGGCATACCGTCTATGCTGTCGATCCACCCCGTTGCTACTTCCAAAAGTCTCTCGAGAAGCCTCTCAACGGCGTCCGCATTGTCGTGAAAGATATCTTTGACATAGCTGGTACCAAGACCACATTGTGTAATAAAGCCTGGAGGGATCTCTATTCAGTCAGCTCTGAACATGCCCCAACAATTCGGTCTCTGCTCGAAAACGACGCGATTACAACCGCAAAGACGAAACCCAACGCTATGACAATCCGCGAGGAGACAATGGAGTGCGTCGAATACCTTGCTCCGTTCAACCCTCGAGGCGACGACTACCAAACTTCATCAGGTAGTAGTAGTGAGAGCTGTGCTGCTCTTGTTGCCTATGATTGGCTGGACTTTGCAATAGGCTCAGATACGAATGGCAGCTGTCGGAAGCTGGCACACTGGAATGGTGTCTTCGCAATTCGACCTACGCATGGTATACTGAGTATTAACGGCGTATCCTCCTCCTTTCCGTAAGACTTACCCATCACTTGGAGTGTAAGCGCATGCTGAGTAGTTCTCAGGATGTTTGATGTACTGGCTTTCTTCAGGCGTGACCTAGCAGCATTTCCCAATCTTGAGAAAGCATGGTATGGCAATTCCCTCACTGCGCAGGAGCCAAAGGTAGGAAGGCTCATTTCAACGATCAAAATAGGTACTTAGTCGAGCGGAAACCTACAACGATACTGCATCCACAGGGCTATCTACCTACGGACAGTGTAGAGCAGTCCGAAGTGATAAAGTCATTCATCAGAGATCTCGAGGCGGCTCTGGGTACTAAGCGCACCGAAACATCACTAGCCAAAGAGTGGATAAGTTTAGACCCGCTGGTGTGGGAGAAGATGATTGTGGCTGAGTATCTCAAAGAGGTAGGAAGCAAATCCCCAATCGACGTGAGCTGGAACACTTCTATACTACAGAGAATCGTATAAGCAACTCGCCAGGTTCCGCGACGGACAAGCAGATAAGTTCAACAAATCTGCCTTTGTCCACGAAGCTTTGCGGTGGAGATGGTGCGTACATGACCAACAAGTCTCGTTTCATGATAGCTGACACATGACAGGGATCTCGCAAAGAAAGTGGCAGACGAGCAAAGAGGCGAGCTGATGGAGAGATTGCACGTTTACAAGGCTTGGGTGCTCGATTGACTTTTTACAGTTCATGATGGAGGCTATGTTCTCGTGGTTTTTCCGATCGAAAATGGCCGGCCAAACTCCAGAGGTGTCACTTCTCCACTTTTTGGCTTGCGCAGTGGCTTCTCGCCACTTTGCTTATCGCCAATAGCTGGAACACCTGATGTGACGGTTCCTGCGGGAAAGGCTTCATATCGTTCTCGTGTAAGCGATCAAGAGGAGTCTATGCCAATAAGTGTGTCAGTCGTCTCGTCGCCTGGTGGTTCTCTGCTATACGTACATGGTACAATCAGATAGCTGATGCATATATCAGGAACTGAATTAAATCTCATCGATAAAGTGGCCAGCGCACTGAAGCGGAGGAACAGGCCATTGACAGTATCCACGGACTGCTCAATTTATGCGACCACTCATAGGTTTTAGTCGCCTTGTACACGCTATCGGACAACCTGTCTGTCACTCGAAGCTGCAGATTGAAGCTCCATAGGGAGTTGCGTGCATAAGCATGTCCGTAGTTACCATGAAATAGTTATACTATGGAGTTCACTACCGTGAAGAAGGCCCTCAAGCCACTACTACCTCCTTGAAACATTGACATAAGCAATACGAACCTCACATCCAAGACAATTTCCACACGGAGGAAACTCTTAGTAGTTGCGACGTAACTGCCGGACGTAGAGCCCAGCGATCAGCGCGTTTACCGCACACGAGGCAGATACGATAGAACGATTCCTAGTAGATGATGAGGATATGGAATGAAGATAACGTTTCGCGGTAGAAATCTCGGAATCACACGACCGCACGGTCAGGTAGCAGCCAGTAGCAAGAACGATGGGTCATGCAGATAGGAAAGCATAATCCCTTTTTGCTCATGCGAGGATCTATGACCGGTGAGGCGCATGGTTTGAGTTCATTGGGGCGTGCATGCCGAGTAATTGCCGTTGGTCTTCGCGGCTTTCATAGGGGTCATCGCTACACTTTCTAGGCAGTAACGCAGCTCTAGAGTTAATTTATGTGCAAGGTCGGAATGTAAGTTTCGGCCTTGTCCAGTCACGCGAGTTCGGGAACTATGGAACGACGGAAGATGGCAGATAGAGCCGAAGCTTTCTATCGCATCTTGACAAGGATGTGCTAGTCATGAAAGAGGTATAGCAACCTTGGCGCTACTACTAGTAATATACTTTGTCTACGGATTGCACTCGTTCTATCATGCTTATCTACATTGGAATAGAGCAGGTTTCTTTACGGCTGACGATCAACTTTACCGGGTTTTTGAATGTTTGATAGGCTTATTATCGTATTCAGAATGTGTGCACCCCCTCTCCAGCTTAACCATACAACGAGCAGGACACCTCCGTATGCTCCTATTGGCGGATTTCCTTACAGATGCTAATAAGGGCCTAGATAGCCGTTGACAGATGTCACTTTTAGACTGAACCATATAATTCTAACCTCTAAAAAGGCTGCCTGCTTATGATATCATCAGGTACATCATTGTTCGTCATAGATATTCTTAGAACAGCTGAATCAGGGGGGGTGCGCATCTTCTGAATAGCACCGATATTTATAACATTCTGTTGCTTGCATGTTATGTCACTGATGTGGCATATAATTCAGTTAAGCAAGAAACAGGCCTGAGAACCTTTGACGGATGCACTGATCGATTACTTTGTTCGGCACGAATCGATATGGGAACATCGATGTCTCACAAGGCAGACACAGTAAAGTGAGGCTAGTGGCTGACCTCAGAAGCGTGCAGGGGCCGTTCATGTCTACTACATACCCTCCGACACGAGATCATGGCAAGTACCGTCTTCAAACAAAATTCCGAAATAATGCCGACATGGTACAAGTGGGCACATGAGGTGTGGGACTTCATGGCTAGGCCGGCATGTCACTACCTTCCTAGGTACTTCTAAGAAGCTAGCAGCATGCTTGGACACATGTGTGACATGAACACAAGCTTTCGGCAGATGATACGATATCAGCGGCTACCGTTGTAGATAACGACGCAAGACGAACGGGTCGCGGTGAAGGTGGGGATGCGGGGGGTAGGGCAGAGATCCGAGTCGCAGAGAGGCATGGAAGCATTCTCGATAGTAGCCATAGCGTGGAACTCTCTTTTTCGTTTTTTGAGCTTCGCTGGTCTGCTAGCCAATCGCGGTGACAGTTTGGATGGCTAGCTTGCTTCACCCGATTTTAAGGTTGCGATTGGTATCTAGCTCCCGAGATGGCTTCGAGTAGGTTCAATCCGGCCCTTCTCACCCGCTCGAGCCTCATCTGAGGTAAGAATAGAGCAAGTCAAGAAATCGTACGCGTTGTCTGACTAGGAAGCCTTTGATACCTAAGTATAAAAGCCAACATGTTTTCGATCAAGTTGCTTACAATTCGACATTCTTTGCAACTGCACTGCACGAACACAAGCATCCTACTTAGCCATGTACATCTTCATTATTTACATACTCTTTGTTGCGATAGCAGCAAGTCAAGTTTTCAAGAGGATCAAGGCGTTCAGGTCTCCATTGAGAGAAGTCCCAGGACCATGGTATGCTCCTCTCACGACACTACATTTGCAGTACCTCTTCTCGACTGGCAATATCTGGAAATATGTTGAGAAGGGCCACAAATGCTATGGGCCTATCATGCGCGTTGGACCTCGCCAAGTGTGGATCTCAGACAAGGACGCCATGAAGCAGATTCTGGTCAAACAGGATTTGCCAAAGGTCGCTATGTATGCGGAGATTTCGAGGGACAGGGCGAGCCCAGGGCTGTTTGGTGAGATGTGAGTGACTGTATTCCCCCTAGATTTGACTTTGCCGGAGACTGACTGGATACAAGCCGCCACGAGCCTCACAGACGCCTCAAGCGCTTTTTGTCGCCTGCATTCACTGTAGCGTACGTCGATAACTTGGAGGTGCACTTCCAGAAAATTGTACGTGATCTGCTCAACAAGTACCAAAGCAAGGTCGTGAGCAGCGCGGCTTCTGAACGCGGCTTCGAAACAGACTTCATGGAAGATCTGCACAACGTTGCTCTTGATATGTAAGTTCCTTTGCACTCTGTCTTATATGTACTCACTCTGTCGTTGCAGAATGGGAGAATGCTCGTTCGGCAAAGGGTTCGGCCAAACGAACCCGGAAAGCAAGGGAGAAGACGGTGTAGATGAAAGAATCTGGAAGTCGATTCCACGCTCCATCTTTGACGGCTTGAGCAAACGCTACCAGGTATGTGCGTCCGGTCCACAGTGATCCATCCATTTATTTTCAGTTCTTTGCAGAACTAACGTTTTACAAGACTGTGTATATCAAGAAACTCATCAGGTTTTTCGTAATGGACATCAAGTTCGATTGGCCTGCAGAAATGATCGCAGTGAGTCATCGTACATACGCGTACCCGCTCGATTGCACTAACTTTTCTTAGGCCATCGAAGCCGTCATATACAGGCGACAACAGACCTCGGGCACCGAGCGTCAAGATCTGCTCCAACACTTGCTGGAGCAAGGCAAGCGACCAGATACTGGAGTTACCATGAATACCCGCGACATCACCGACCAAATGGCTGAAATTCTACTCGCCGGATCCGAAACAACCTCCGGAACGCTAGCCTGCTTGTTCCTCGAACTTGCCCGGAACCCAGTCGTGTATAACAAGCTTCTAGAATCCCTGCCCAGCGCCTCACTCGCCGATGACATCGTCTCCAGCAAAACGGTCCGCACCGAGTCGCAATATGAGTACCTGGAGGCATGCATCAAGGAAAACCTGCGCTTGCATCCGATTGCGTCTGAGATGGGGCGCCGGACTGGAACTGAGTGGGTCAATTTGATGGGCTACGATCTCCCTCCGCATACCGTGGTGTCCGCTTCGTATCGTGCTTTGCACCTCAACGAGGAGTACTGGCCCCAAGCGCAGCGGTTCTGGCCCGAAAGGTTCTTGGCGAAGGACAAGAGAGGTGACGCGCCTGCTGCCGAGTAAGTCTCCCCCAAGTTGCTTGGATGAGGTCAACCTGACACTTGCTATCTAGTATGGACGCGTATTACCCCTTCTCAGGAGGCAAGCACTCGTGCATTGGAATCAAGTAAGTCTACCACACCTCGAGACGGCCGGGAATACCATGATTAACACTTCGATAGCTTCGCCTGGTCCGAAATGAGAATTGTCGCAGCCAGCATTCTTTCTAGATTCAGACTGTTCGAAGTGTCTAACCAGGAAGTTGACTTCAGGCAGTATATTACTATGCAATTTGCTACAGGCGAATGGAAGGTTATTCTCGAGCCTAGGCAGGTTGAGATGAGCTGAACAGTGTAGCAAGAATATGTATTGAGAAGAGGCGATGGTATTAAAATTCGCACAGCCTCCGGCTGCTCGTGTGATGACACTGCATCCACAGCATAATACCAAGTATGTACAAGAAGATTATGTAAACGCTCCGAAACCTTGAAACCTTGACCCTATGCTCGCTCACGTGGAGCTACCTGTAGAAAAAGTGTACAAAGGGAAGAGGGTGCATGACATGCCCAGGGGTATCAATACTATGCACAGCACTTTTCGAGATCCCCCTAAGCATCCTATGAGAGAAACTGACATAGGAAAAATGCGTTCTGCATTGTTTACTCCAACACGGGCTTCCCGCCTCTCAAGAAGATCCGCTTTGTACCGCCGACCTTGCCTAGATCACCAAACTCTGGCTTTTTTCCTCCAGCGCGACTATCTGAGCGGGACTCACTCCTGCTGTCGGCTCTCTCTTCGCGTTGTTGGGGCGTGTGATTCACCGGCATTACGCTGCCAGATACGGTGCGTGCTTGCTTCATCATGCCCTCGATCCATTCGAGCTTCTCCCCGCTAAGGTCAAGCTTTTTGGCCTTGGGACCGGCGAGTCCGGCTTCGTTGCCTGTCCAGGAGCGCTGCGAAGAGTTTGTGGAGGGTACGGAAGGCTCCTCTGCAATACCCGGAGTTGAGGCAAAACTGGGCATGGGATGTACTGCATCATCGATTGACACACCAGTAGTCGAAGACTTGGTGGGCGTCGTCAGAGGGCTTGCTGTAGGTCGGCCGCTACTAATACGTCGGTCCTGTCTTCCCGCTGCACTCTCGGGGCGGCTGGGTGAGTTTGTGCTGTCGTTATTCTTGACTTCCAAGCCTAGGATTTCGAATTTACCGTCACTAGCGGTTCGTCGTCCATGATGCTCTGCGTACTGTCTTAGGTATTCACCAAGGTCTGCCCAGCCACCCCCGACACGGACCATGACTCTTTCACCATTCTCTCCAACGCGGCGAATGAACAGCTTAACTGGCTGTTCCTTTCCTGGTTGAGTGAGGTGATATAATTTGATGTCGTTGTCAGTTCGTGAGGCTGCGGCAGATTTGCGGCCAGAGGCGATACTGTCGAATTCGTTCTTCGCGGGCGACAAGGTCAGTTCTGGTGACTTCAGTCCGCTCACAGAGCGGGCAGCGCGGAGGTAATTCCTGCTGCCTCTGTTTGCAAGACCACGCGACGGCTTGACCTCTGGAGAGTCTGCACTAGGACCCGAGGTGAGGCGAATGTGAGCTGGGATGGTAGTGAGAATGTCTGAAATCTTGCGCTCAAGGTCCTCGGCGCTGGACTTTTGACTGAACTGTGTCGGTGGCCACGGTGCGCTATCAATGCTGTTTTCGATGATGTTTCGACCGAGACGCCGCTTTGCCATGGCAGCATTAAGCTCCGGACGAGGTGCTCTGACAGATCGGTTGGTTGCATTGCGGACTGAGGGAGAATCTTCAATGTAACTAGGAGGGCTCGAATCATCAAAGGAAATGTTTGAGGAAACAGAGCCCTGGCTACCCCTTCGTGATCGCGGCGTCTGAGGAGGTTCTGGCATCGGGCCGTCCTGCCCATCGTTGGTGATGATGACGGGGTTTTCGGAGATGCCCGTGGGGTTGCGGCGCAAAGGCACTTCCTCTGGCACTGGCTCGACTACTTGGCCGTGCTCAGCCTGAAGAGCCTCGTGCGGCGATTGTACGGGAATGGCAGCCTCCAGGGTATCCTCCAGGTCGTCCAAATCATTGTGGACCACGGTGTCACCCTCGTCAAATTCTGACTCTTCGTCCTCTTCCACTTGGGCGATGTCATTGCGGGAAATAGGATCTGCCATTCTCTGTTCGACACCGCCTGAGGCGAACAATTCATCTGAACCATTGACATTTATGAAGGATGATCCAGCCCTCACAGCGCCGGCCTCGTTGGTGGGCGAGGCGATGGCATCTGTCATGAACCAAGGCTTCTTGCTCGGCGTTGACCTGTTGGAAGATGACCCCGTAGTGATTTCGCGAACCCGAGGGCTTCCCAGTCCCGGCGAGTTTACGGGTGTGTATGATATCTCACGATGGACAACGTTGGAATCTGAAACGATTCTTCGCGTCACCTTTGCAGGAGTTGTGGTAGGCGCAGCGTTGCCGTTTGGCGAGTTGGTTGCTTTGTCCACGGGCTGAAGAACGACGCCAGTAGGATGGTCTTGAACGACGCTTCCAAACTCGGGCTGTGCTGCAACAGCGGCGGTAGACTGGGGTGCGGGCTCGTTGCTAGCTGCAATGTGCGTCGTGGGGGCCCTCTGTTGTTCATATTTCCTCCGGAGATCAAAGTCCATGACCTTTGTCCTCGAATCGTGTGACCAGCGGCCATAGTCGGTCTCGATAGCCTCAAATGTATCAATCCATCTGTCTGGTATGCAGTCGTCGCGTCCTTCGAGGTTGTCCAACATCCTATCTAGACGCTTTCCAAGGTCACTGACTTTGTTTCCCAGCACAGCAGAGATGGTGTCAACGGCATCCTTCCACTGGGCAAAAGCAGCATCGGAGGTATCGACGGGTGGGTCGATTGCATCCCAGCCTAATCGCATCGCCTTTTGCGCGGTGCTAAGGTCGTCGAGGTAGCGGGGTACTTCGCGGAGGGTCGATATGCGGGCGGTCCACGTGTTCAGGCGGTCTTTTAGCTGGGCGTGGTGTGGCAGTGCGGATAGGAGGGTTTGTGTGATAAGGAAGGAGAAGTCGTCTATGGGCTTGTAGCTCTGGCGGGTCGCTTCGTAGCCGGCAGAGGACGGGCGCGACCTGCCGCTCGGGTGCATATCGAGGACGTGTTCTTTCAGCTCTTCAACATCCAGCTTGAGCATCTCGTCCTCGATGTCGTCCAGGCGGGCCTCATGTGACTCCACCTCGACGGACAGTATAGAGCCCCAGTACTCCAGCGGCGGGAGGGCGTTGGTGAGGTCTGCGTCGCCGACGTGTTCCCTAATACGCAGCTCGAGACTTCTCCGGCGCTTCTCGCGGTACTCGTCGCTCGGCTGCTCGAAGCTGCCGGACCAGCCCCATTGCTCGATTTCGCTGCACCAGCTCTTGAGGCGCTGCGCAGCCTTGGCAACGCGCGCACCCAGATCGCGCTCGGCGGCGGTGAGCGAGTCGATACAGGCGAAGATCTTGTACTCGTCGCACGTGGTGTCGAACGGGACGGGGCGCTGGGTGAAGGCGCGGAGGGTGGTGTCGGGCGACAGATCGCGCAGGCGGCCCTCTTCAGAGCTGCCGTGCATGCGTCCACGTCGTCCTCCAGGCGACATTGTGGGCGAGGGCGCTCGGCGTGGTGTCGCAGCAATGGGCGGGGCCAGACGCAGTGGCGACGATAGGCCGGCCATGGCGATGGGCGTCCAGAGGAAAGAGCGAGTGCGCAAACATGTGCATGTGCAAGTGCAAGTGCAAGTGCAAGTGCAATGGCGGATTGATGTCTGAGACAACGGGGGACGGCGTGTTGGTCGGCGTGCTGATGATGTTGCTGCTGCTGCTGTAGCTCTGTGTATGTTAGTATCCCTTTGTCTACACGCCCCGTGAGTGCCGCGCTGCCTGCAGCTCAATGTTGTGAAGCATCTCGCGCCCAACGCTGTTGCTCAGCAGCATATTGCTCGCATGGATCGCCGCGCGCTAGGCCGCAGTCGCACATGGCGCCAGATCCCGCAGCCATCGATCCATTTCACGGGTCCATGAACACCATGCTCATAAGCAGCCGTCTATACAATCCATATACAAGCCTGCCTCGCTCTGTCCTCGCCTTTACCAAGTAGGTACACCTCCACGTGCGCGTGACTCGTCATGTTCCACAAATGTACACCCCAGCCGGCCATCACCACCCACAGGGACTCCGCTCGTCATCGTGCTCACCACAACACCGCTTATCGGAACTGACACTGATCATAATGGGAGCCTTGTACACTCGTCCCGTCCTCGTCCAAGTGCGGAATGAACACGCGGTATCGCTACCCGAGTCCCTTCACCCAAAGACTTACTCCGGTACCCCGCCTGCACACCCGCGTCATTGTATGCTGCCAAGAGAATACTCGCATGTATTTATCTGCCTGACCTTCCTGCTCGCGTTAGCAGTTTGCTCGCATGCCTCGCCGTCATGCTGTGCCTGTCCACAATAAGCCTCATCTCCAGCATTAGAGCCGGCAAGAGCAGGGAAAATCCGTCAGGCTTCCCAATCATCGCTCGGCCGGCATTTGACCTAGTCGTCGTATTTGGTCCGACTTGAAAAAGTACATAAAGTACCCGTCCACCGTTGCCTATAGAGAAACCCACCATTACCGCCGCTCAACGCGTGCTACCCAACAACATGAAGACTTCTCTGTTCTTGCTAAGCGCGATTGGCGCTCAGGCCTGCCAGCGGGAGCGTGCTTTTGTGCACCACAGCCACCCACATGTCAAGAGGCAAACCTCAAATGCCACCTTCCCACCTGCTCTGGATCCCAATGAACAGATTCTGCTCAACTCATTCGACAACACCTCCATCGCAGAATGGTCCTACTACTACAGTGCGGCATTTGTTACTCCCGATCGGCAATTGCTAACACCCGGCAGCCCATGGCGATCACGTCGCCGGCCGAAATAAGACCATGGCCCAGTGGACCGCCGACAAGTGGGCAGATTACGGCTTCAAGTCTCGCCTAGACGAATACTGTAAGCCCTTGAAACCTATTGTTGCATACTAGAGACTATACAACTTGGAGCTTGAAAATACATATTCTAATCACAGCCTAGTCGTCTTCCTCAACTACCCGGTTTCAAACTCCCTGCTCCTCACATATCCCAATGGCAGCACATACAAGCCAACTTTGAAAGAGGACATTCTTGAAGAGGATCCGACCACCAGCTATCCCAACAGTGTCCCAACCTTCCATGGCTACTCTTTCAGCGGCAACGCATCTGCAGAATACGTCTACGTTGGCCGAGGCCAGCAAGTTGACTTCCAGCGACTACTTGCATTGGGTGTAGATCTGAAAGGCAAGATCGCGCTTGCAAAGTACGGCGGTCCCTTCCGTGGACTCAAGGTTAAGAACGCGCAAGACCATGGCATGATTGGAACTGTCATCTTCTCAGACCCCGGCGACGATGGCAATATGACCGAAGCCAAAGGAGTCGCTGCCTACCCCAACGGACCTGCAAGGAATCCTACGACTGTTCAGCGTGGAAGTGTTCAGTTCTTGTCGACATACCCAGGAGACCCTACTACACCCGGCTATGTTTCCAAACCTGATTCCGAGCGGGCTGATCGCACCAACATCACGCCTCAGATCCCTTCCCTGCCAATCTCATGGATCGAGGCCCAACCTCTCCTGAAGGCACTGAATGGATTTGGCACCAACGGCACGGCGGTAAACAGGACCGGCTGGGTCGGTGCCATCCCGGGCGTAACCTACAGCACCGGAGCCGGCTCAGGCGCCACCCTCTCTATGAGCAATTTGATGAACGACACCTACGGCACCATCTGGAATGCCGTCGGTGTCATCAATGGTACCGCCCAAGACGAAGTCATCATCGTCGGTAATCACCGCGACGCCTGGATCGTTGGCGGCGCCGCAGACCCCAACTCTGGGTCCGCCGTGCTCATCGAGCTCGCGAAAGCCTTCGGCAAGCTCACTGCCACGGGCTGGAAACCAGCTCGCACCATCGTTTTGTGCAGCTGGGACGCAGAGGAGTATGGCCTTGTTGGCAGCACGGAGTGGATGGAAGAATACATTCCTTGGCTCAAAAATGCCGCCGTGTCGTATTTGAACATTGATGTTGCGGTTGCTGGACCAATTCCGGATATTTCTGCAACACCGGATCTGCACAGCATTGGCACGAGCTTAATGAAGAAAATCACCTACCCGTACCGCGGCGCTTCGGATCTGACGCTATACGACGTTTGGATGCATGAGAGTGGCGGTGAGGTTGGTGTCTTGGGCAGCGGAAGCGACTACACCGCTTTTCTACATCGCGGTATCGCTGCTATTGATATGGGAAGTGGCGGAGGCCCCATGGACCCCGTCTATCCATACCATTCCAATTACGACAGCTATGCGTGGATGGAACGGTTTGGTGATCCAGGATTCCATACACACAAGGCCATGGGACAGTACCTGACGCTACTGCTCTACCACATGGTCAACGATGCGGTTGTACCGCTCGAGCCATCAGGCTATGTATCCGAGTTCAAGAAGTACTTTGAGGACTTGGAGACCACTGTCGGATCATCAAACTACACGATCGATCTCTCGCCCCTAACCGCTGCAATTTCGAGCTTCTCAGCATCAGCAAGCGAATTCGAAGCTCTGCGATCCCAGGCTTTGGCTACGAATGACACTGCCCTCCTGACTGTCCAAAACCACAAAGCCCGCGATTTCTCGCGCGGTTTCACGTCGCAGGGCGGTCTGCCGACGAGAGAGTTCTATCGGCATACCATCTTCGCTCCGGGTCGTGACACGGGATATGCCCCGGTAACGTTCCCTGGCATCACAGAGAGCATCACGTTTGATAAGAATCAAACATTGGCGCAGAGTTGGGTGAAGAAGACGGCTGACGCGATCCTAGTCGCGGCGAGCGTGTTGAAGACGTAAGATGTGAACGAAAGCGAACGTGAAAATAGACAGTAGGAGAAAAGGCTGTATGCCGGTAGTAGTGATAATGAATAATGCGTTGATCATGAGTATGAATGGTTCCTGCATCTTGCACCTGTATGCATGTGCTCTCTACCCACCGCCGACCTCCACCAAGATCTTGACCTGATTATCCTTGTCATGTATCAAACTCTTGAACCCCTTCTCCTCCACCTCCGTCAGCTTGATCTTCTGGGTAATCATCGCGTGCGGCTGCATGCTTCCGTTGGACAGCGCATCTAGCACTTCTTGGAAATCGCCCACCGCGTACGTTGCGATGCCCATGTACATCCTCTCCTTGAAGTTGAAATCATTGGTGTTGATTGTGCATGGCTTTTCCCAGATCGCAATGTTGACGATACACCCTCGTGCGCGGGTTGCGTGGACGGCTTGATCGAGCGCAGCCTGTACGCCGGCGCAGTCGAACGTAACGTGTGCGCCTTTATTGTCGGTGAGCTTACGAGTTCGCGCAATCATGTCTTCTTTCGTGGGATCAATAATGTGGTGTGCGCCAAATTTCTTCGCGAATTCCTGGCGTTTCTTGCTGACTTCGGAGACGATGATGTTTTTACATCCGTTGGCCTTCAACGCCAGGATGGTACTGATTCCAATAGGTCCGCCGCCGAGTATTAATGCCGTATCGTCCTTCTTGAATGGACTGACCTTCACTGCATGCCATCCCACCGCCAGTGGCTCGACTAGCGCACCGATCTCCAAGGGTACATTGTCAGGTAGGTGGTAGAGAGTTGACTCAGGAACGACAATGTGGTCCGCGAGGCCGCCTCCCCAGCCTGACAGTCCAACGAAGCCGTTCTGCCAACAGCAATTTTGGAGTCCTTCTTCACAGGCGCCGCATGTGCCGTCGTAGATGATGGGCTGGACGACGACACGATCGCCGGGCTTGTAGGCTGTTACGCCTTGACCGACTGTTTCGACGGTCCCGCTGAATTCATGTCCAAAGGTTAGGGGGACAGACTCCCCAGTAATAGGATGGGGAGTTGTTGGGCAGAGATTGGGGCCGCCTAGATATCTAGATCATGGTGTCAATACACGTCTCGTTCGTGTGTACTTTGTATACTCAAGTTACGTACTCGTGCAGATCTAGGTTGCGGGTTAATACGGTACTCTTTTAGTTGGTACAAATACGGAGCTATGTTTACCTGTTCCACAGATTCCCACCCACGCCGGCTTGACTTTGACTTGTCCTGCTTTCGCTTCTGGGATCGGAATCTTTTCGTATCGAAGATCATTTTTGCCGTGGAATCGGATCGCATTCATCGTTCCATCGCCATCTGGAGGAGGCTGGAAAGTTTCTGAGGAAGTCATGACTGCAATTGTATACTAACTTGGAGAAAAAGACGAAGAGACGAAGAGATCACGGTGACGATTTTCAAGAGAGAAACAGGAGTAATGTTGATGGAAGATGGACGAAAGGGACTGGATTTCAAAAGTGACCATGACGCCAGAGAGTGGAGCTATCTCTTTGCAACGAGGCTGTGCCCACCTTCCCCGGATCAACAGATACGGCTTTTGTCAAGCCATGTTTGTCGACGGGCCTGGATCCGCGTTCTCTATGACTACACTATTCGATGGCACGAGGGACGCGAAGAGTGACGCGACTAGCCGGTATACCCAATTCGGAAACTTCCACAGCTTCACCCCGCATCGTTAACGCGGGGTACCAACTTGGAACTCGTGGAGCGCCTGGCGGTCCACATGTGGCTTCCCGGCAAGCTGTATAAGATACGCGGCCCGAGGCTGGCCGTGGCTCTTGCATACATACAGGGCGACGGCTGCCACAAAATCACCTCGTGCTATATCGCGCAAACTATGCTCCGCGTCCTGGACCTCTCCGACTTTCAGGGGACACTTGCCACTTTTCATGGCTTGTTACCGCGCCATGCAGCGGGAGAAAAGAGCGAGAGAATTCATTGTCACCATCTCCAGGGAGAAAGCCACTCGACGTATGCGGTCAGAGGTTGAGCAGTAGACATGTTGCAGTCGTAAAAAATAGGTGATGACGTCGGCAGCCCTTGACTTCATCGATGCTAGCCTAAGCGACCTGACACAACCTCGTGGGAACAACGCCCCGACCGAGACGAGCGTCGGGAATCTGTCGACCTTTTTCGAGGCGAGGCCTTGATCTTGGCAACCGCCTGTGCGGCTTGCTGCATGCGGTCATTACTCGAGCAGAATTCTACCGGTGCGACAGCGATACAGTAGGCCTGAGGGATGTCGCGGAGGGCAATGATGCAACGCGCGAAAGCATGTCACACTCTGACCAATGCTGCTGCTGCCGCTTCAACGCTTCAACAGCAAAAAAGAGTCTTTGGCGGTCCAGCCCTAGCCGGTGGCCCAAAAAAATGGCAACCTTGCAAGTGGTTAACACGTCGTTGACGCGACAGTGACGAGGGCAGTAATGTCAAAATGTAGCTAACCACTGCTGCACCCAATCAGGCAGTGCAGCCGGGCCGTTACGGCGGGGACAGTACATCTCTCGGTCAACAAAGATGACCTCACTGGTGGATGGCATTGAGCCACTTTTCGAGAGCGCGAACATTTGGGAGCCTTCAAAACGAGAAGCTGCCCCTCAACACCTGCCCCTCCATCTCTCTGCACGTCACAACTTTCCAGACGCATAATTCACAACTATCAATTCACAAACACAAAAAAAAACCTAGCACAATCATACACCATGGGTTACCCCGACACAACTGACGCATTTGCCGTCACTGACATCAAAAACTGGTCTACCTTCACCCGCAAGGAGGTGAGCAGATCCATGCATCGCTGTGCGGACAGCACTGACAGCGCTTCAGCTCCCCCTCAAAAAGTTCGAGGAGCACGATGTCGATATTGCCATTGATGCCTGCGGTGTCTGCGCTTCCGACGTTCACACCATCACCGGAGGATGGGGAGAGGACATACCCCTTCCTCTCTGCGTAGGACACGAGGTCATTGGAAAGGTCATCAAGGTCGGCTCCAAGGTCACCAAGGTCAAGGTTGGCGACCGCGCTGGTGTCGGTGCGCAGATTGGTGCCGATCTGACTTGCGACAACTGCAAGGCGGACCAGGAGAACTACTGCCCTAACCAGGTTGACACGTACGGCGCAAAGTACCCCGACGGCACTGTCTCACAGGGAGGATACTCCAGCCACATTCGCGCGCACGAGTACTTCACCTTCAAGATCCCAGACAGCCTCGACACTGCATTGGCCGCACCTATGCTGTGCGCCGGTCTGACCACATACTCTCCTCTCAAGAGGTTAGGAGCTGGCCCCGGCAAGAAGGTCGCCATTGTTGGACTGTAAGTCAATTGCTCCATGATGTCAAAGAGCTCTACTGACAGCCGCTAGGGGTGGTCTTGGTCACTTCGGTGTCCTCTGGTCCGTTGCCATGGGCGCGGAGACCTATGTCATCTCCCACTCCCCAAGCAAGAAGGAGGATGCGCTTAAGATGGGTGCGAAGGACTTCCTGGTCACCAGCGAGAAGGGCTGGAACGAGAAGTACAAGTACAAGTTTGACTTTATCATCAACACGGCCGACGCTACCGACAAGTTCGATCTGACCGAGTACTTCTCGACCCTCAAGATCAACGGCACCTTCCACATGGTCGGCTTCCCCGACAACCCGCTCCCTGGCTTCAACGCCCAGATCTTCGCTTCCAACGGTAACTACATGGGCGCATCGCACATTGGTAACCGCCCCGAGATGGAGGAGATGCTCGAGCTTGCCAGCAAGCAGAACATCAAGTCGTGGGTGCAGACGATCAAGCTTAGCGAGGCTGGCTGCAAGGAGGCTGTCGAGCGGGTGTACAAGAACGACAACGTCCGCTACAGGCTGACCTTGGTCGACTTCGACGATGTCTTTGGAAAGAGGGCATAAGCGTCGGATGTGTCAGGCCTTTAATGAAACTCAATGATAGCTTTGATGAATTGTTGCATTCTCTGAACATACTGCTCGTCCCTGATGCCGTCATAGTGTCTTTGTCTATACCCCACCATGTGTGCACGAGCCTTGTAACTAGACGCGTCGCATGTGCCCCACCAAACTTGTCACAGCGCGTACCCTCGTTCCCAACCTCAAGCTTGCTACTACATACGACCACCTCGCTTGCAGACCTCGCCCTTAGCTCACGATGCCTACGATTCCTCTTCACATCCGCCCACCCACATCCAGGCCAACAGCAAACCCCCTCCCCAAACTCCTCCACACCCCCTCCGGCCTCGCTATCCTTGAGCTCCAAGGTACATTTCACTTCCCTCCACCCTCGGACCCGTCTGGCAGCACACAGCTCGGCAAACTCGTCTTTCCCTTGTACAATCCCTTGATCAACGACCCCGCAGACACCAAGTGGATGAAGCGCGTGTACCTGTATGTGGGCAAGGGGCAGAGGATGACAGGTGAGGTGAAGAAGCTGGGGAGGCCGTTGGGCGTTGTGCGCAAGGTCGGTGGAGATGGCCATGGAGATCTAGACATGGACCGCGAAGGCAATGAGGAGGGTGAGTTGGAGATGGTGGATGTGGTGAGGTGGAAGCTCGTTTTCTCGAGTAGGCCGGAACCCGTGGGGGCGGGTGTGGAGGAGGAAGGATGAAGAGGCACGGTTCATGCTACACCAGCCCAGCAACGTGCTCACGTGCCATGGCTTGGACGAGCGGCAAGATAACAACTTATCCATTCCCATATGGCATGACGAAAGCAACCTCCCAACGCTGCTCTGCGACACATCGAATCTAGCGTAGGGCCCAGGGCGCACGACACAGCGCGTCTGCCTCAAACCGGGTTACAAAACACCTCTCGATATTGCGACTCCAGGAATAGACAGTAATCCCGCTCAGGCATGCAATTACTGGCCAAGGCTTCTTCTTGCCATCAAGCAATTTACTTTGCCAATCTCGACCCGGTTGTGGGTGCATTCGGCTCGCTTACCCACCCTGAGCACTTTAACCAAATTACACGGTCCACCACGGTCCGTTTACATACATTGCGAAAATGGCACCTAGCATCACATGGTCCACTACGCGGAACAACCATGAGCAACTCAAATATGAACTCTCTCTGGCCCTGACCACGGGTCATCGCAATCACTCATTCTAGTCACTTGACTTTCTTCAAGACCACGTTTCAAGCGGCTACCATTGGCAGAAGTCAAGATGCGTTATGCCGCCGCCGCGCTCTACGCTACATTGGCTGGTATTGTGACAGCACAAGCAGGAGACTGGCAGCAATGTACGTAACTTCAATTGGGATAGAAACTATAACTAATGACAACCAGGTGGTGGCACAAACTGGTCCGGGGCGACGACATGTGGAGCTAACGCTGGCTGTGTGAAGATCAAGTATAAACGATGATCCGCTCGATTCGACAAGCATCTAACGAATGGCAAGTGACTACTACTCTCAATGCCAACCTGGTGCAGCACCAGCAAATCCTCAGCCCGTACCCACAACCATAGTGACGTCGACAGCGCCAGCACAACCCTCAGCCACTGGAGCCCCATCTGGCGGAACACCAGCTGGTACCGGTCCCGGTACAACACTTCAAACCGGCTACTACTGGATCCGCGCCGTCGCCGCACCCAACTTCCACAAATACATGCAAACCAGCCCTCTCTACAGCACCGGCTCAGCTCTTCTAGGCGACTACACAACGGCTGGCCAATTCCAAATTGTGAATGACCAGCTGGTCCAACTTGTGTCTGCGCCTGGCGAGGCGACGAAGCTCCTCTATGGTGTAGTTAGCGAGACACGCTATATCAACGATAACAGCTTGAGCGTGACATTCTCGGAGACGAAGAAATACGTTTGGAAAATTTGTCTGGTCTGGAGATGGCTTGCAGTGGAGTGCTGCTAGTGTCACTAGACCCTAATTCCGGGGCCTGGTATGTATGTTCAGGTCAGCTGTACATCAACCTGGGCAATTATCTATACCAGACGCCAGCTGGTTGTGCGGATCAGACGATCCACTACTACAACGATAGCAAGGCGAACAACTAGATGGCCTACCGCGACGACCCTATCTCCTACGTGACGAAAAGTGAAAGATAGCAGCTTCGAAACCTCATCTGCTAAACCCCGTCATTAGTTAGCCTCTTAGAACCAATTTTACTTATGCTTATCTTGGGGCAATTTCAAAGACTCCCCAAAGTTAGTCGTATCGTTATTCAAGAGTTTTCTGTTTTTCTTGAACTGCTGTAGCAGTCTTACCGCGTCAGTTATTTCTCACTTACTCTGCAACTTAAGACATTATAGCGAGGCAAAGGTAGGTGACGCAACGCTTTAGCTCGTCAAGTAGAATAGTAGAGTGGATACCTCTAAAAGCTGCGTGACTGAAAGCTGAACTCACTCTCAGATTTCCTACGCCTTCCCTCTTCCCTCTTCTTATAAAGACGTTTTCTTCGATCTCCCTACTTGCCTCTCTTCTAATCATCGATACCACCTCAAACACCAAAACCCATACCAGCCCGGCATGTCGATCAAGTCCCCCATGGCAGACTCGAACCTTAAATCGCCGCTCCTTCGCCTGCCTTCTGAGCTACTCCTCGAAATTACCGAATACCGCAACATAGATCAGGCAAGATCGCTTTCCTAATTCTAGCGATGTCTTCATCCTACTAAGCCTCCACCTCACCAGTCGAGTCTTCTATTCTCTCGTGGCAGCTGCGACATGCTCGCATCTTCTTGTCTGTGAACACATTCCCTTCGCTATGGAAAAGGACTTGTATATATGCAAGAATTGAGTGCGTCTTCGTCATGGTTCGTGGTTCAGTCTTCGCTAGATCAAATCGCAGAGATCGCGTCGCGACAAGGATAGTGTAGGTGTATGTGTCTGGACTGTGCTGTGCTGCTGCACAGGTCCTCGAAGCGTGCAGGGCGAGGATGAAGGAGGCTTAGCGCTTGGTCATTAGGTATTCTTCCGAGAGAGATTTTATGGTTTTTCACCAGGCAAATATAACCGCCCTGTTTTCTCTATGCATCCAGCTACATATATTCACTTCATTGTTGGGACACTACATATCTTCTTCATCCGGTCTATTAATTATTTGTCTCTACAATTGCTACCACTTTTGCCATAGCAAAACTACTTCTCTCAACAGCAGATTCTCGTCTGCTACGGAAAGCGACTGGGGCGCAATAGCAGACGGCCCAATCAATAGCCTAAGCTATACACAGTGTCGCCATGCATCAGCTGTGACGGCAAGGCTCTTTGCATATCTTCAGGCAACCTAGTCACTTTCCCTCGTAAGTGATAATATAAAGTACCTGCGGCATGAGCTCCGTATCAAGACATAATTCTTCACGACCATGATAACGCTGTTCTTTCTCACGTCTACGTCTCCGCCTCACTAATAGGATTGATTTACTATCATAGCAGCCCACACTCACTCCACACTCCTCGAACTTGAAAATCTATGTTAGTCTGTCACAATGGGCGTTATACATATGAACATTTTATGTGTCCTCACCCTTGTATGCTTTTCACAGTTAACATAGTCTAGGACGCGAGCAACCATATCAGAACAAGGCAAGCGGATCGTTAGACATTGCATACAGTGGGAAGATATCAAATACGCCTCTTCAATCGCCCTCAAACACCCAGACAGCTTCTCGCGTGGTATATGTGCTGACGTGTCCCAAAACCGAACTCCCAAGCAATGCAATAAGACCCATGGACAATTTCCTCCTAGCTTACAGACTTCCCAAGACCGCACCAACAAACCCCAAGCCCAAAAATACCGTGACACTCCACCTCACCGCGACCCTCTCTCCCCCGCTCTCATAGGCACCCCCGCTCGCACTACGATCCTTCTTGGCACTCCCGACGTTGAAACATTCGAAGTTCAGTGTATCCTTTTCGTACTCCCCAAGTGTGTTCGTTAAGCAGCCAGATACAAAGTCCGGGTCGTCGGTGACGCAGAATTGGAAGCATCCGTTGCCTGACCGGGCGTTGGATGATGAGCCGGGGGCGGAGTAGGTCGCCATGGCGTTGATGTGGCCATTACAACAGGTGTCGAGGATGGAGGAGTTCGAACCGCCAATGGGAACGGCGCAGGAAGTGAGGGTCGTTGGGGGTGCGGGTATGGGAGTGGATGTACAGGACATTTTGGAGACAGTGTGGTATTGTGTTGTGCGTTGGTGTTGTTATTGCTGGTGTCGTGGTTTTCAGCACAGGATGTGTCTGACTTGCACACAGAGCGAAAGCAAGAGTGGTTGAGCCGATTTGAGCGCTGAAAATCGATAGGAAATAACACAAATTCTGAAAGGAGAGACCGAAGCGAAAGACGTTTCCAGAACGTCAAGGCTGAATGAAGGAAAGACTCGAAGATAGGAAACAGCTGCGAATAATGATACATCGGGTACATTCTTCACCTTCATATCTATATCCAAGATTCTAAGTATAGATGTATTAAGCGGGTCTTGCGGCTGCAGTAGTAAGCGCCCGCAGCTCGCTTGTGCCACCACGACGGTTGGCTGAGAGCATCTCACCCCGAATGCCAGCAGAGTCAAAACCGAATGTACCCACGAGTTCGAAACATGATAGAATTTGTTTCGTCAATGCGTTGAGCTCCATGGAGCCAGTCAGGAGCAGAGGCGTGACGTGTAGGATAGGTTACGTGCTCGACCCAGGTGAACATCCTTGGCACTCGGCATGCACGGCAGTAAGGCGTACTACATTGGAATATCCAAATGGCCTCAGTCTTGTTCAGGCGCTTGATGGTGCGCAGGTGTACCTAGTGCGGTGGTTGAACCGTGCGATGCGATGCAAAGTCATTGTTCTTCGTTCTTCGTTCTAGTCTTCGTTTTCATCCTCATGCGCCACAGCCCAAGGGCTTCTCCTCCTCAATGAGCTGCCTTTCTTATCCAGTATGAAAGGTATAGGAACCAGACATACGGCAATCGCCATGAGTACCAGACTTGCATTCCGTGTGCCAACATGCAGAAACAAGCTACGTCCAATGAGAGGGAAGCCTGCGCCGGCCATGTTGCGGACGAGCCCGATGCCTGCGAGCGCAGAGGCTGAAAATGTCTTGTATGCATCCTCGGTGTAGGTCAGAGTCATGAGAACTTCCTAACGTCAGCGTGATAAATTCAGAACGGGAAAGGTCACTTACTCAGTGTGTAGAACGACCACCCCCAAAATGCTGAAGCAAATACTGGAAAGAATGGATGCACATCCGGCGTTGCGAGGAACGCGAAAGCAAGTAGCGACAGAGGTAAAATGATGGATGCCAGTTTCGCATGATGCACTCGAGCCTCTGGTATGTCGCGGCCACCAGCTTGCGCGACGCGTCGTTGATAGTAGCGCTCCTGGTATATGTTCGTGACCAGGCCAAGGGTAATGCCGATGACAATCCCTAGGAAGCATATTCCAACCCCGATGGTATTGAAACCGTAACCATCAGGACCAAAGATAATGTGAAAGGCTCCGTTGAAGAGAAACGATAAACCATATAAGAAGCCATTGTACGCAGCACCAAATTGCACGATAGCCTCACCAGCCAAGAATCGGAATGGTCGCGCAAGTGCAGTGCCGAACAACTGCTTTGGTCCTCTTTGTTTCATCTCATCTGGGACGTCCAGTCTCTCATTTCGACCTGCTCTGCGCATGGCTTCTTCTCTTTTTAACAAAATGACACCATGTCTTGTTTCACCCAACGCATATAACGCGGCCACCAAGATGACCCAAAAAGACAAGCAAATGAAGAACATGACCCGAAACACGTCGTGCCACCCTCTTCCCTGCGCAATGAAGGAGAAAAGCACGAAACCCGTTGGCGACCCTCCAGTAGCTGCCCCACAGGAACCAACTCATCGCCGGACCAGTATCGTGATGGTGAAACAGATCCGCTATTGTTCCGCCAAAGTTTGATATCGTTGTTGACGAAAAGTATCCAGAGAATAAGCGTAAGATGAGGAAAGGCGCCAAAGTCTCAACATACGTCGTTGCTAGCAGCAGTAAGAGGAATATGCCATACGAGACAATATATACGGGTCGGCGGCCGTAGTACTCTGATAGGGGTGCGAGAGTCATGGGCCCGAATGCCAGTCCTAGCACGTAGAGGCTCAAGCCCAAGGTCGCAACATGTGGTGACACGCCCACGTCTCTGGCGAAGTCACCAGCCGCAGGGGAGAAGCCAGAGGCGCCCCACGAAACGCTCAGGTCAATGGGAATGATGACGGCTACCATGAGCCATTTCCGGAGTTGAGGCCAATTCCTAGGATCCTCAGGGTCATTTTGGGAAAAGGTGACGAGATTTGGGCCTGCGTTTGGATGTGATAGAAGAGGCTCTTCTTCTTGGCGACTAGAGCTCATCTCTGGCTTCTTGTTGGCTTGAAATGCCGGGCTGAGGTAGAGTCCTGGTGTTTGTGCTTGTGTTGAAAGGTTGCGATAAGGGCAGCAGATTACGGATGACGTAAGCCGTCACGCGTCTACCCCCTCCTGGTGCATACGACGGAACATTTGAATATGGCAAGGATATCTATGCTAGGCAAAGGGGACAAGCAACTCTTCTTTGCCATTCTTTGTCTTTCGCGAGGCTGATTGCATTGGAACCACTGCTATGCTCCATGATATGCACCACCTTGGGATGATCTGTTAGTACCAGACCAGACAGCCGAATGCACAATAAACTCTAATGTATTGATGGATGAATATATGTCGTCTAAGGCGCGCGTTGATCGCGTCCGAATATTGAATGTCCCAAGCAATCAGCTTGAATGCTGAGTGCGCCATTAAACTCCCTGCTATGCATCCAAAGTGGTATCTGCCTCGTGGCTTGTGTCTATGACACCTCTTCCACCATACGGCCAGTGAAGGGTTTCTGGACCTTGGGTGCAAGGTCTGCAGCGAATAGGGTACCCACTGGGGCTTGCAACCACTCGTCGGGTACACCAAGCTGAGTGCCCTTTGCATTCTGCACATAGCGGACAAAGAGTGGATTTGCTCGCTCGACCTCGGCATCGTCTTCTTGACCCGATTCGTCATGAGCAACACGGCGACCGCGTTTAGGAGGTTGTTTCTTGAGAAGGCGGTTGATAGTGTCCAACTGGTAGTTGTTAGTAGCTGCGCGTAGTGTTGAGCACGTAACATACCTTTTCCTCCTCATTGCGCTTCTCGCTGAGGTTCTTCCTTCTTCGCGCCATCTCTGCGCGTCGCATGGCGTTTTCTTCAGCAGTCAGGTGCTTCTTCTTTTGGGCCTCATTGGAGAGCGCCATGAGGCCCCCGTCGCTGCCTTCTTCTACGAGCGCGCGTTGTCGCTTCGTCATTTTGGTGACGTCGGGTGTTTGGCCGCGGCTGAGGTCCTCGTCGCTGTCCATTTCCTCGTCAAGGTCACCGTTCTGTCCGACCAGCTCGTCGTCTTCTTCGCCTTCTGCGTCCTCGTCCTCGCCCTCGGCGTCTTCCTCGTCAAGGTCGGAGTCGGGATCGCTAAGGTCGTCGTCGTCATCGTCGTCCATGGCCATCTCCTTTGCTTCGACCGAATCCTGGGCTTTGGTGATGTTGATGGTTGGTTTGGCAACAGGTATGCTTTGTTTGGAGGACACGACAATGCGGGATGCCGGGCTACCGTCCTCCATGTCGTCGTCTTCGTCGCCCTCGGCATCCATGTCCTCGTCATCGTCGCCTTCCGCATCTACGTCGTCGTCTTCGTCGCCGTCGTCGTCGTCGTCGTCGTCGTCGTCGTCGTCGACATCCATGGCATCGGCTTCCTCGGCTTCCTCGTCATCGTCGTCTTCATCCTCGCTGTCGATTTCGCGGACTATGCGACTGCTCCGCGACGCGCGCTTGCCGGCGACTATGTTCTGCCTGTTCACTCCAGTCTTGGGGACGGCACCGCTGGTGGCCTGCCTGAGCTTTCCCGGGGAGGATTTGACGGTGAGGTGGATGGACTGGCGCGTCTCTTCGGGCGAGGAGCGCTGGATTACGGCGGCGGCGGGCGACTGGTTTGCGGTGCCCCGTCGCGGGCGGGTCGAAGAGGCCGTGGGGGTAGCACTGGGAGCTGTTAGAGGAGCTGGCGGTGCGCGCGCACGCAGACGAGGCATGGCGCTGGCGGTGCAGGGGAGCTGGAGCTGGAGCGGGAGCTGGAGCTGGAGCTGGCAGCGGCTATGGCGAGGCGGGTGGGGAGTGGATGGGATTATGAGCGTGTCAGACGCGGGTATAGGCGGGCAGGGGTGGTCGGGGCGGTGGCACACGCGTGCGAGTGAAGGCGGAGGGGCAATGGCGTCGTTGATAGGCCTTCCTGCTTGATGCGGGCGTGACTGCTGCTCATCGACGCCTTGTACTCCCGCCCTCCCGCCTGCCCTTGGCGCGAGTTACTCACTTGCTATTCATCCACTCGTCTGCTCCTTCCGACTCTTCATACTCGGTGCTCACCCGGCGCATTCGCTTCGATGCGCGGTCCGCCATGGCAACTTCTCTTGACTGATGTAGCCTCACGGGATAATGTTGGGCGCGATGCGACGAATGAGACCGCGGGTGGTCCTTCTTCACGCGCTGTTGGCCTGCATCACAGCTTCCCCAGAATTCGACTAGCCCTAAATGAGGAAAGCGCGCTTGAGGCTTGGGGCTTGAGGCTTGAGGTCCACCAAAACCACAGCCTTGCAACCTTCTCTGCATAGCACCAACAACATTGTCTTCATCACATGTGCGAGTTCTTTACTACAAAACACATGGCATCCGCGTCAAGCACTCTCATCCTTCAAACACACCACGAAGCGACTTCTCCAAGTCATCCTTCGGCAACCCCAGCTTCTCGTTCCAAGCCGGAGCCTGATCGAACCGTCCAAGCTGATCTTTGGAGAAACTCGTCGCCTGCAGCAACTCCACTATGCCCGAGAAGTCGCCCTTCTGTAGCTTTGCGCGGCCCTGCTCAACATGATCCTTGACTGCCACGTGCTTGACAGTCCACTTCGAGCCCGTAATTTTCTCCGTCAAGGCAAGCAACTCGTTCTGCGACGTGTCGAAACTGCTGATGTACACATACTGATTCTTCGTCTCTTCTGGCTTCTCGAGAGCTTTCACCAATCCCAGACCAACCGTGTGCAGGTTCGTTGTCGAGAAAATGGCTGTGCCATCGTCATAGAGAGTGACAGTCTTGTCAGCCAGGTTGAAGCCGTAATAGCCGACCTTGAAACACCATTCGAAAAACGGTCCGTTGGCCAGAATAGTCCAGCTGATGACGCTCTCTTTGCTCTTGAGATAGTTGGCCGTTGCGAACTTCCCTTCTAAGATGGGCACGAGCTCGCGAACTCGAGCATCGGCAGTATCGCTGCCAAACTCAGAGGGTACGAAGCGCTGGACACCAGCTGCAATGGCTGCGTCAATGAGCTTGTTCTGCTCTCCAAATCCAGTTCCGCCGACGAGAGATACAGCGACGTCTTGTCCTTTGAAAGCATCCTTCAACGCATCAGCCGAGTCGTAGTTGGCCCGTATGACTTTGACGCCGGCTGGAAAGGTCGAAGACGAGCCTTCCCGTGTCAACACAGTCGTGTTAAACGAAGACTCGTTGATGAATGTGTTCAAAATCGCAGTGCCTATATCACTGCTCGCCTATGTATTGTCAGTCACACCATCGACGTCGCACAGCCATGGATGACCGGGTTCCAGCCAATAGTGCTTGGTTGCTGTAGTCGGGGAGCATTCGACAACTTACTCCGATGAGTATGACGTTCTTGTAGCTTGCCATTCTGTCGTGTGATGTCTAAGATTTGCTACTGCGAGTTGCTGAGTCCCTTCGTCGTACTCCATGTTGGTGGGGCTTGTTGTCCGATATATAACCCCACGATTGCGACATCCTACCTCCCACATTGCCATCCGCAATTCATATGTGGATTAGCAATCCACTAGATGCCGAGTGAACGTAACAAGCAGCCAAGAGGAACCTAGTGTACGAAAGACATCGGGAAAGCAGGGCCGACATGAAGGATATCCTAGGCGTGCTCGAATAGACGTTCGCTAGCAAGGTATTCAATAAGTCTTAGGCAAAGTCACGCCATAAGTCCCGCCGAGTGCAGTCTCTCATTGCGCCGAACGACATGGTGTTGTCCAAGGACCATGCAGCGGAAGCTTGGTGTCGTTTATTGGCTTACTCAGAGCGCGGAAAAAGCCCGTGACGCTTGGGCGTCTTCCTTTCCGTAAATCGGCCGCTCTCCAATCACACAAGAACGGCAGTTACACACTTCCGCCGCAAAGGCCCAAGACTGATGGAGAATGATCCATGGGGAAGCGAAATCTTTCTTGTTATCAATTTTCATCGGAAAAGCCGGTCGTGAGGTTGGGAGCTTTCGAGCGTCCGATGGTACCCATGTCCAAGTCATTGTCCAGCACGGCTATTAGGAATGCTCCATCAATCGTTGAGCTCGATATTCAAGCGCTACTCTATGGTTTCCCGATTTTTCAACTCAATGGGCAGCTCCAACGGCTTTTCGCCATCACAGGTGCTGATCTCCTGTTCCGTCATAGGCAGTGTCCCGATGATAGCTCTACATAGTCGTTCTCTGCTAATGTATGCGAATCAAGATAAAAAAACTACTTCAACATGTCCCAAGGTCGCTGGTTATTGTGACTGGTAAACAAGCGAGAGCTATTCATCAACCTTGTGAGGTTGTTAGCTCACAACGTATGTCATGCAATCACACATGGTAAAATTCAATGCTACTTGGCTACATAAGGTCGCTTCACAATGATTATACCTCGAGTTTGACCTTAATGTATGTCAATAGATCAAGGTAATTGATACCATAGGCAGCGTTCAGAGGCCTTCCAAAGCTCATAAATGCACATAAATTAAGGGCAGCATTGACATCGGGTATAGCCAGCTACTTAATACGACCCCGTAGTGTAGAGAGTTTTCTATGGTATTGCACTCCACACTGTGCCTTCACCAGGGGAGTCGTAAATTACCCTACAAGTAAACCTCCACTATGCAGCTCAGTCCTACATAATCCCTTGCGGAACTCCCAGTCTAGCTCGACATACTCTGTAGACTGCCAGACGAGCTCAATCACAACAAACTGTGAATCGCACCAGCGATCATATAGCATTGTTTAGTTCCAGCTCTCTCGACACAGCACAGCCTCCACCATGAGCAATTTCCGCCCCTTCGAAACTGCCTATAAAAAGGCCATCTCCAACAATCGTCGCCCACGAGATGCCGTGCAATATGCGCTCAACAAGTACGTTGTGCATATGACCGAAGAGCTTAATCTCCACGCTGACGCAGAAATGCGAGAATGCTTCGTAGACGAAGCGTTTGAGATTTATTGCGATGGGCGCAATGCTCATGACACTCATGATGATGCGGCCAGCGCAGCTACCAAGTACATCGAGCGAGAACTCAAAGACGCAGATTCAGGACGTGAGTCTTGTAGTAGTGGTAGTAGCTATTGGTCCCAGGATGAGTCTCGTAGTGGTGGGAGTAGCTCCCGATGGTCTTCGTCTCAGGGTGAGTCTTGTGGTAGTGGAAGTAGCTCTTCGTCTCAGGATGAGGGGTCCTCTGGCACTAGAGGAAAGCCTGTATACAACTACAATGATCCTAGGAACAACAACTCTGGTTCTAGTGCTCGTAGTAAGCCAGCCTACAACTATGACGATCCTAGAAACTTTCAACCTTCTAGTAGCACGCGCGCTAAAACTGCGTACAACTCCGAGGATTCGTATGAGTCGTATTCAGAGCCTCGTCGTGGCTCTGAGCACGGTTCCTGTGGATGTAGGAAAGATTCTGCATCCCGATCGCGAGGCGAACCTCTGTTCGATTGCGAAGACATGTTTGACACGTTGCCTAGGGCCGGTCGCGGATTTTGTCATTGTAGGAAAGATAGAGGACATTCTCGTCACGAATCATATACTTCGAGCTATGAAGAGACTCGCTCATCCATGCCCCATGCCCAGGGAGTTAGATCTGAGCGTGATAGTTTTCACAATCATTCAAACTCGCACGACGGACGTTCAAACGGACAATGGCTACCTATGCCCGCTGGTTTCGGGCGCTTCGAATTTCCTTCGCCAATCTTTACAAAAGGACGCAGTAACGGATTTTCGTTCTTTTCAACGCATGAATTCCGCCCTACTGATCATGGTAGCCATAACACACGCGAGAGCCGCCCTTCTCACCACGGCGAGCATGATACACGCAAGTCCCGACCCACTGAGGGCGGACACAACACCCGTGAGTTCAAACCCAGCTGGTATGGTAGCGACAACCCACATTCATCTCGCCCCTCCCAGTCCCATGCACAACCCCGCCATTCCCACAAATCACCTCGATCCTCTGAGTATGGTCATGAGTATACATCGACCCGCGCACCACCTCCCCGCCCCTCCTCTCACAACACACGCAGCAATCCTCCGCACGACTCCGAGCCTATCGGTATCAAGTCCCTCACGTGCTTTTACGCCATTCTCGGCATTTCCCGCACCTCCACGCCTAACGAGATCAAAGCCGCGTATCGCAAGATGAGCATGAAGCACCATCCAGATCGTGTTACTGGCGCGGACAAGGAGAAAGCTACGGCAAAGATGGCGGAGATCAATCAGGCTAACGATGTCCTGAGTGATGTGGTAAACCGACAGTTTTACGATAGAACGGGGTGTTTGCCTGGATTAGGCTAGCAGGGTAGGGGATGAAGCAGGTGCCGCTGGAAAGTGGGAGTTGGGTGGTTGAGTCGTGTTCGTAGAAATTGACTTGCAGAAGATTTAAATAAAAGCAATTTTCATTTTCAAACACTTCTGTCGCATTCAGTGACGGTGAATAAGACAGCTTTACGCGATACAGCCTGTAGTTGGCAATATGTAGTTGTCATCCGATACCGAGAAGCTTCGTGTAATTTTCTCACTTGACGAATTTGTTGATCGGTAGTCGATACACGTCAATCGTCCAGTATGGCCTCCTGGTTCCCTCCCAATTCTTTTTGTCATGCAGACCTTTGGGGACGTCAATGTCTTCCCACACAGTGTCCAATCCGGCTTCATAGAGGTCGATTTCGGCAACCTAGATACAATGTTAGTGATCAATCCCCTTGTACCGTTCATATATTCAACGCACCTTTGTGTACACGTCATAACAAATCTGGCGATCGGCTCCCAGACCATTGTACCAGCCAAATACGCCATCAGGCGCGAGCAGCTGGATAACATACTCAGAGAAGAATTCTTTCAACGCAGCATAGTCTTCAGCGAAAGTGTCGTAGTATATTCCATCTAGAACGACCCCCTGCTCAATGAGCTTAGGCAAGATGTCTTGCCACCTTCCCTCATGGATATGCACATTGGGCTTGTCGTACCAACCCGTCTCCCTGAGGCGCTTGTGGACCTGAGGATGGGCCTCAATGATGTGATGCTCAGCTGGGTTATGGGTCTGAATAGCTGTGTCAACCAGACCGAGACCATGCCCGACATTCATGACTTTGAGACCGGGCTTGGGGTTAATTGTCTCGGCGTGTCGGCGCATGATTTGGTCTTCCCAGTCCATCATGACTGCGTTGTCGGATTCGTCTAGTAAGATACCTTCTTTGTAGCGCAACTCGCTCTTCAAATAGGCATGGTTGTCCAGTGAGACGTCATCGAGCTTCGGCTCTTCGGCGACCTCCTGAATTTCTTTCACTTCTCCCTCCGACACCTTCTGCTTCTTAACGGCGGGTCGGTCCTCGGCGATCTCGTCTGTCGCCTCCTCACCGTCGTGCTCTTCCGCTGTGTTGGTACCCAAGCCGAGAGCCTCCATTTTCGCAAAGAGGATCTCAGCACGGACACCGGCTTCGACCATGATGTCGTAGATCTTCTTTTGGCCAAGTTTGAGGGCGATACATCCAGGTGTCTCATCCTCGCTGCTTAAGTCGTTCCAGATAGCACCGTTCTGTAGCAGCAACTCGACCGTTTGAACCGCTTCATCACCCGCCTCTTTCCCATCCTCTGCTTTTCCACAAGATGCAATGGCGGCGTGGAGCGGTGATTTTGATACTGTTGCCGTATCATAAGTTGTGGTGTCTTGCACATTGGCCGAGCCCTCTTTGAGCAAAACCTTCAGCGCAGGAACATCGTGACGCTCAGCAGCACCGATGATGCGCTTCGCTAGGAGGATATCTTCTTCTGTCGCTTGTTCAGCCATTCTGTGTTACTCCGACCCGTGCAGACTTTGTGCATCTGCGTTCTGTGGGGTTGGAACCTTTTTGGGGCTTTTTCTAGGTCGGGATAAGATAAGCGAGCACTAGTCTCCCCACTATTGCCCTTCTCGGATAGGTACATGTAGACAAAGTGATGCATACACAGCTCTCGAGCTATCGAAAGATTCCATGTTCCCAATACCGTCAATAATGCCCAACGAATGCTTCCGTCTCTGCCCAAAAAAAAGATCCATAAAACCTTATTCTAAGAGCTTGAATCCGCACAATGTACCTACATTTGGAAGGCTGTACTTGCAATTCCTTCGTTCCAACTCCGTGATGGTGCGCGCAGTGTACATCTGTATGTCTTCCAAATTTGATAGTGGTTCTGATGGCGTGACGAGGTGGACCTGAAACCAGTATCCATTTTCTCTCCTCCCAAGCCAAGGGAACTCAATCAACTGTGACGCTACTCTGTCGTTCTCATCGCTGAGGAGAGGACCGGTCCAATCTGATCCGGCATCGTGTATCCTGTTCCATGTGTGTGGATTGCTTTGGCAGAGTTCTGCGCTTTCTTCGACCCAAAGCTGAGCACACTATCTCTCACACTTGGCTCGCAGTGTAGCCATGCGATCGGAAAAACCATCATTCGACTCGATCTGGTGAAAGTGGCCTCTTGCCGACTGAATCTGCCTGTTGATCATGTTTTGCCATGTTTTCAGACTCGCACAAAAAGTGCTCAGATGCTGCCGTTGCTCCTCTTGTTCTGCTTCCACGAAGTCTTGGCTAGCATGGACAAGAATCTGGTAGACATCGTCACGAATGAGTTGCAGCATCCGATGAATCATCCAGAGTTTCTCTTCCTCGCTGGCGTCTCTGCCAACCAAGTCAGAGTCAGTTCTCCGCGCCGAAAATAGGCATCTCGCTAGGGAGGAGAGTGTGACAACGTGTGTAGAATGGTGGCGCCCTCGAAAGGAGAAGTTAAGCAAGACAGTAGCACGTGCGTTCAGGATGACAAGCATGTCGTTGCTTTCCAGAATATTGAGTGGGACGTCGGCAACAGGCTCTCGCGCTTCGCGAGCTGAACGCGAGGATTCTGCTTTGAGTTGCGAGAAGCTCTGCTTTAGATGACGGGCACTGCGTGCAATCTTGGCCCATGGGCTGGCTTTATCCTTGGGGGGAGCGGTTGTGATTCTGGCATTCATGAGCGGACATTTTTCCTTCTTAGGGAAGACAACATACATGTTCTCCACACGTGAAATAAGCGTATCAACACCATAGACATCGATTAGTATGTGCCTGAGTCCGATCGCTTGCTCGTCATTGTCGATACGCCCCAAGATTGCAAAATCATGTCTGATGTCTCCATTCGCCGAAAGGAGAGGATTGAGTATGTCCTCGATGCGTGCAGGAGTGAAGATATGTTGTTCGTTATAATTCTGCAGTATAAGTCCACGCGAAACCAGGTAAGCCGTGCGCTGAGCCTCAATGTCTTGGGCCTTTTGACGGGATTTCTGATGTCGCAGTTCGCTCATTGACCTGATTCCTCGCAGGTGAGCTGTAGCAGGACTGGGCTTGACGAAGCCTGCGATGCTTGCCATAGCCACCTTGTCCATGATGTGCTTCTCCATGGTGGCGTGTTCGGATTGTAGTGATGGTTGATCGTAAACGAGATGATGTGCTGAGCAAGAATAGCGATAGCGATGGAATCCTGTGTGCGCGTCCTGGCGGGGTACTTGCTGTCAACTGGGAAGTGGAACGCAGGCTTAGGTTTGTGACGGTCTGTTGCAGTAAGATCGGGGCAATAGGGCGGTGCCTGTGGAAGTCAGGCAGTGTCGAAGGTCGTGGCGGTTTCGGCTAGAGCATGTTGAAGAGAAGGCAAGAGCGTCAGCGTCCATCCATGGCGAGAAAAGAGTGATTCATTGATCAATACTGTAATAACTGTTGATCCACATCAATCGATGTGCTTAAACGCCCGCATGCGTAGATCCCTAAGCATCCCGTAAGACAATAGTGAATATGGCACAGTACCTGTAATATGTAGTGATCCTCCAAGCCAAGAATGTGAAGTCCCCATAAGGACAAAATCGACAAGAAGCAACAAAGAGAAGCGCCGCCTGCGTGTGCAGGAAATAAATCTTGGACTCTTACTGATACACATATGTACATTACCGCGTCTACGACACCATCCACCAAGCGCCCACAAGAATAGAAACCAAGACCAGCAAGGTCAGGATGCTAGCGCCGGCCTTGTCGCCAGTGGTCACTGAATTGAAAGTAATGGGAGTCTTGGGAACGTTGGCACCAGCTTCAGGGTTGCTGGTGGAGATACCGCCCTTGTCGGCGGTCGCGGGACCACCGACTGTCGGGTAGAGCAAAGCTTGCACAACCTCCAGCGCGGCCATCTGCTCGCCGACACCAAAGCTGCCATCGTTCTTGCCGTTGTCAACCCAACGAAGACCGCAAGAGACCTGGTCTGCGCCAGCATTGCACTGCTTGGCTGCAGCTTGGGCGGAGGTCTTGAGAAGGGGATCGATCATGTCACGCGTCCAGGGTGCAACGATGGCGGTGTATCCCATCCAGCGAGCAAGATAGGCCTTGAAAGACCGCTGGTCGACGTCGCATTTACCATTGTTCTCACAGGCAACCTCAATCATGACGTTGTTGTTGAAGAAGACACCAGCGCCCTTGATGATGCCCTCAAGTCTGCCCCTCCATAGGTCGTTCTGAGTCTATTCAAGGTTAGCACCGAGCTGGGGGAAAAGATCTTTGCAAAGCAACTCACCATATTCCACATGGCAGCAGCACCGGCCATGTGCACGCCGGCGTTGTAAGTCCACTGGATGGCCTGGATGTTTGTGCAGTTGTTCTGACTGTCGGTTCCGTCAAAGTAATGGTAGTCCTTGCTCATGAGGCCCACGGAAAGCTCCCATTCCCACGCCTTCTCAGCCCAGTCGGAGTAGGTGTCGTTTCCGAGGTACTTGTACAGACGCGCGGCGATGTTGAAGAAGCAGCCGTTGGAAATAGTATTTTTGTAGTTGTAGCCATTGTTGAAGGTAAATATCTGCCACCTCAGGCCTCCTGCACAGGTGGCGTTGTCCCAGCGGTCCTTTTGGGTGTTGAAGACGGCTTGCGCCAGCGAGAGCCACGACGGCTTTCCGCTACCGAGATCTGGCAGCTTGTTCTCGGCGGCAGACATGGCGGCCATGCCCCAGAAGGCCTGGTCGTCGTTGCCGAGCGTCTTCGTCTGGTTGGGTGGCATGAATGCATTGAAGTCTCCGATCTGATGCTCCATAGCTTGTGCGGTGATCTTGTTATACTGGTCGTCCCCGGTGTAGTACCAGTAGTCGATCAGGGCATTGAACATGGCGCCACATTCCCACCAGTAGTATGGATCAGGCAGGTTGCCTGGCGTGTCGCCGGGGCGATCGCCTGTGTAGTAGTTGCGCAAGTTCGCAGAGAGCGACTTGGCGGCCTGCTTGATTGAATCTGTGCATGTTAGCAGGCTTTGGGGCACAGAGGCGAGGAGGCGAGGGGCACATACCCGGCGATTGAATGTCCAGCTCGATTGCGCCTGTGCCAGACAGCAGCATACTCGAGGCGCCTAAGGCCCCGACAACGGATGTGAACTTCATGGTGCGGGTGGCGTATCCGGACTTTGTGTGATTACGGGTGAGTAGCAACGTGTGCTCCGGGTCAAGCACCGGGCTGAGTGACGTCGCGCTGCGTTGCGCGGTGAAGGATATCAGTCCACTCTACTCGAGCGTGACGACGCTGAAGGCGGGGGGCAGCGAAGGGGCAGCGAAGGGGCAGCGAAGGGGCAGCGCCGTGGTTTACGCAGGGTGCAGTTTGGGTGAAACGAGGGACAGGTCCGGGAAGGAGCGTCGACGGTGGAGGCGGGCAATTAAGAGGTGGTGTCGGCCTCAACGAGCGTGGGCAAAGGCGTCAGGGTCACGGTCGGTCACGGTGGGAAGTGCAGGTGGAGGAGGAGAGGTTGCCAGGCCATTTCAGGCTCAGGAGAGGCGCTCCGTCACGGAAGCCGGCTGTGGAGACTGGCCGTGGCCGTGAGCAGATCCCAAGTCACAGGCTAGAGCAGCCCCTTGGCGCGCATCAACCACGCGCTGCAAACGGGCCCTGGTTGTGTTACATACGCCACATGAAGCAGCAGCTAGGCCTGCCACGGCCAGACAGTGTATTGTAACCCCCATGGCCGACAGTTGTTTGCGCAGCGACTGTTGCGTGAAGCGTCGCAGAGCGGCCGTGTGCCACTTGAATTTGCTGGCCACGCTGCGAGGAGGCGCCGGACATGGATACGGGTGCGCCATTACGAGGCCCTTCCCAGCCAGCCAACGCTCCAAGTCACGCCGTCTTTGTTGCGCTACCAAAGGCTGTCGTAATCGTTTCGGCTGGGGGCGCAGAGTCCGGGTCACGTGCACCATCGTGGCGCAGTCGCTGGCCGCCGCCGCTCTTCACAGCGCCGCATCGACGTCAATAAAGAATGCGACGGCCTCAATAAGACACTACTATCACATAATACTGTACCTCCATACTGCGCCTCTCAGTGCACGCTGCTCTACCCACGGCCCGACTCAGTAGATTGGTGCGCTGGTTTCACGCGGGCATCAGCCTCACAACCCAAAACGAAAGCTGACACATCTGCCCAGCTTGGAAGCTCGATCGCACTTTCCCTCGGCGCCTTGTCAACGAACACCACTCATCCACACCACACCAAACGACCCCCACGACACGCACGACACGCACGACACCCGCGCCTCTCTTCCCTACTGCGCTCTTCGCACAAATCCACTCCACGTCTACATCGCGACATCATCCGCCATGGCCGACCGCGAGCAGCCCTACGACCCCTACATTCCCGCCAGCGGCGGCGGTGCAAACGCCCAGCAGCCCGGGAACCACCGCAATGAAGCCATCCAAGCTGTATGTCTGCTCCCATTCTCCGCAGATGCTGCCACCCCCTAGCCGCAGCCACGGCGTCGCGCATCGTCCCTGCGCAGCGTGAGGACACTTATACTGACCCGCCCCCCAGGAAATCAACGGCGCCATCCAGGAGATGGACAGGAATGTGCGGCAGCTGAAAGCCCGAGAAGAGCGCCTAGACTCTCTCCAGAACAAGACAGACAATCTCGCCCAGTCTGCACAGGGCTTCCGACGGGGCGCCAACAAAGTGCGCAAGCAGATGTGGTGGAAGGACATGAAGATGCGCATGTGCCTCATTGTCGGCATCATCATCCTGCTTGTCATCATCATTGTGCCTTCTGGTGAGTCGCTGCGTGTGTCAAATCCTTGCTCACCGCTAACATGGCGTAGTCGTTGCGACGAAGAAGAACTAGGCGCTCCATGTCCACTACAACGAAACATAGTCTATAATAATTGCAAAGGGTGCGGGAGCTGTAAGCCACACTGGGAGGGGAGGTGGCCACGATTTGTGCTGTACACAGCGAGAGACATGAGTTCGTGTAGGACTCATGACTACGGCGAAATGGGAGCGACCACTTGGATCTATTCTTGTCTTTCTTTGCATACCGCCGGGCAGCTGGCTCCTGTGCAATGGAACGACTCTACCCTATCACGATACCTCAAGAGCCTCGTTCCAGGCACGGCCGTTATACGAACAATGGAGTTTATTTGATCATCATCGTGGAGGGCCATGCCCTCTATTCTTCACTTGTACGCAGCCCTTGCCATTGAGTCTTTGCCTTGGGAACATGACGTATATGGCACATGCATCTGACTGGAGCGGAGACGCCTGTCTCTTCCCGCATGCGTGCCAGGCTGCAGTAGATAGTAGTGGGTCTACATGCACGTCTAAGCTGCATGTTCAGACGTGCAAAAACCACAAGCAGCGTCGACGTTTGCGCCGAGGTGCAGCCGCAGCGATTGTCCTTGAGCAAATGACATGTCTTGCATCCCCATCACACGAGTCCAGTGACGACTCCTCCAAGACGAACTTGGACCATATGGGGAAGGGAACAGTAGCTCGATCTGATAACAGGCAAAAGCGCAGCCATGCGGCAAGAGTTTTTTTGCGAATGCAGTGCCTGCGCCCAATCAGGCAGCAGTTCCCCAGACGAAGCGTAGGGATTATGGCGCCACTTGCGGGACCGAAGCTGCCCAGGTGGAGGGCAGCGTTATCGGCGAAGCGAATTTTGTAGCTTCATCGTCATTCCATGTTTATCGCGCCGTGACTGTGTTCTCTGACTCTTGCCTGCTGTTCCCTTGACTCTCACCAAGTCCCCAATCCAACCCAATTTGACGGCTGCATCCCCTCGAGCAGCAATTGCAAGTGCCCCGCCGGCGAGAGTTCCACCATGCAGAGCGTCGTACGCGCTGGTGCTCGTGTGGCAGCACGCTCGTCCCGCCAGATCCTCGCGGCGTCCCCCACCGCGCGATCCCTTCCCCGAGCCCTCGTGGGCAGCGCGGTGCCCAGCCGTCTATATGCGTCGTCCAGCGATGGCAAGAAGTCGTCCATATACGCTGCCTTCCTCAACCTCCTGGCCAGTGCCAGCTCGCGCAGAGAGGTCGACCAGTACCTCGGCCAGTTCCGCTCCGTGTCACCGCACCAATTCGCCGTCGTGAAGGTTGGAGGCGCAATCCTTACTGACCATCTGCAAGAGCTATGCTTCGCCCTGCAGCAGCTCCACGCGATCGGCCTGTACCCCATCATTGTTCACGGCGCCGGCCCCCAGATGAACCAGCTACTCCTGGACTCTGGCGTGGAGCCCGACTTCATTGATGGCATCCGGGTTACAGACAAGAAGACGCTGGGCATTGCTCGCAAGCTGTTTCTCGAAGCAAACATGGATCTGGTCATGACGTTGAAGAGGGACTGGGGTGTGCCTGCCCGCCCCATTACTGCCGGCGCGCTGCAGGCCGACTACCTGGACAAGGAGAAGTGGAAGTACGTGGGCAAGATCAACAAGATCAATCCCAGGCCCATCATGGATGCGCTCGAAAACAACGAACTGCCCATTCTGTGCTCCATGGCCGAGACCGAGGACGGCCAGATCCTGAACGTCAACGCCGACAGTAGTTGCGGCAGCTTTGGCTCGTGAATTCGAGCCGCTGAAGGTCATTTACCTGTCCGAAAAGGGTGGGCTGTTCAACGCCGAGACTGGCAAGCTGATCTCGCACATCAACTTGGAGGGCGAGTACGACACATACATGAACCAGGCTTGGGTGAGATACGGCACCAAGCTCAAGATTGTAGAAGCAAAGAACCTGCTCGATGGCCTGCCACGAACATCGAGCGTCGCCATCACCCACCCCTCAAACCTCGGAAAGGAGCTGTTCACGCACACTGGAGGTGGTACATTGATTCGCAATGGCGGCAGCGTCAAAGAGGTCTCCAAGTTTGAGGAGCTGGACATCAAGGCCCTGTCGGAAGCGCTTGCCAAAGAACGAGGAGGCGCCGAAGCTTCTGATGCCGTCAACAAATACCTCGACAACCTCAAGAGCCGTTCGTTCGAGGTCTTCTCTGACGACTCCATGGGCGTCGTAGCTGTTGTGTACCCGTCAGCTCAGGATGGCGAGTTTGCTCAGCTTTCAACCTTCTCTACCACCAAGGAAGCGTTCCGAACCAACGTGACCGACCTGGTCTTCGAGCGCATCAAGCAGAAATACCCAAAGCTCTATTGGGTCGTGGATAGCCAGGAGCAGAACCTGGTCAAGTGGCACTTGGAAAAGACTGACGGCTTCCTCCGACGCGACCAAGAAATCTTCTGCTGGTGGGGAACTGCAGAGTCGAAGGAAATCTTCTCGTTGCTTGAGGACTACTCAAAGCAGGGGCGTGGAATGCTAAAGGACAGCTTAGACCATCAATTCAGGAGGGCAGCCGACTTTGTCGCCAGTCTGAAACAGGGCCAGCAGGTCCGGACTTACTCGACGGCAACAGCCCCGCGACCTATGGGACGTTCATCAAGGCCAACTGCGAGGCAGATTTACAGTCCTGCCGCAAGCCGGGGCTTCGCAACTACCGTCCCCAGATCAGAAGAGACCACTAACCCCAATCCTCCATATGGCATCAAGTTCAAGAGCAGAGACTGGCCGGCAAAGGTGGCCTTGATCGGTGCCCGAGGTTACACTGGACAGGCTCTCATCGAGCTCCTCAACAAGCACCCGAACATGGATTTACGCCATGTCTCTTCGCGTGAGCTCAAAGGCAAGAAGCTTGAAGGATACACCAAGCGCAACATTGTCTACGAGAACCTTTCGCCAGAGGACGTCAAGCGCATGGCTGAGAAAGGCGAAGTTGATTGCTGGGTTATGGCTCTGCCCAACGGTGTATGCAAGCCTTTTGTTGACGCGATTAATGAGTCCGGAAAATCTGATGCTGTCATCGTCGATCTGAGCGCTGATTACCGATTTGATGACACTTGGACATATGGTCTGCCCGAGACAGTCGACCGCCGGAAGCTTGCTGATGCCAAGAGAATAGCAAATCCTGGATGCTACGCCACCGCCGCACAGCTTGGTATTGCGCCTCTGCTTGAGTTCATCGGTGGCCAGCCCACGGTATTCGGTGTTTCTGGTTACTCGGGGGCTGGCACCAAGCCCAGTCCTAAGAATGACGTCAAACACCTCGAGAACAACCTTATCCCGTACAGCTTGACGGACCATATTCACGAGAAGGAAATTTCAAGGCAACTGGGTACCGAGGTGGCCTTCATCCCTCATGTAGCGGTCTGGTTCCAAGGAATTCACGTAAGTAATCTCCACTGATTATGCAGCCTGCGTATTTTATGTGTATCGTTGCGATATCATCAGGCGGAAAGAATGCTTCTAGCTATGCAGCCTTGCCTAGATTATGACTGACAAGGTTTTAGCACACCATTTCTATTCCACTCAACCGCACAATGACATCCCGAGACATTCGCAATCTCTACCAGGATCGCTATGCAGGTGAAAAGCTCGTCAAAGTTGTTGGCGAGTCACCTCTGGTGAAGAACATCTCGGGCAAGCACGGTGTCGAAATTGGTGGATTTGCCGTTCACAGCTCTGGGAAGCGTGTTGTTGTTAACGCGACAATCGACAATCTGCTCAAGGGTGCTGCGACGCAATGTTTGCAGAACATGAATCTAGCCCTCGGATACGGGGAATATGAGGGTATCCCTTACTGAGCAAACTAGGACAGAGCGATGTGGAACATTTCCAAGTGCAAAAATTATTGTGTCGGGCTAGCGTTTTTGAATGTATATATCATATCCCATGTCTTTTAGTAGACAACCGAGTGAGAATTGCGTTGGTTTCTGATTTGCATCAGTATAAGTGGACGTAGGTAGGGCACTTGACGGAGCTAATTACTGGAGTATGCCCCTTAGTTCCTCAAATATCGAGCGATAGGACAGAGTGTGTCACTTTGACCATGATCAGGTGCTATATGCTCACATCCCAGCTCTCGAACCCTACTCACCCTGGTCTTGGAAACGGAGCAGAGGAGGTACAAGGCCTCCCTTCTTGGCTTACATCACCCCGTCAGACGGAAGCGAAAGGTAGACATGCTCGACGTGCGTAAGAGGTGCGATCTGAGGACCTCTGACATTATCTGCCGTTAGAAAAGGCGTTCTTTGAGATGTTCGATGCGGGTCTGCGGCGCTCGCGTGCAACATTACATTCAAAACTTTGTGCAGCCTGCCTACGTACGTACCTGTACACTGTTTCCATCAAGTTGGTGAATATGACACATTTGGCTGCGATGCGTCCGTTACGCCTTTGCCACAAAGTTTGCCTGCCATCGTTGTACCGTGCCATGACCACGACACGGCAAGCCTGCAAGCGAACTTTCTCGCTGGCCCCAAAGATAGGTGCGAGGTGAGGTGGTATGTTTCAGGTCTACTTAAGGCGGGTGTGGCGGAGTTCGGCGACCTAAACTCTCGGGCTTTCACCACACGGCATCACCCGCCAAGTTGCAACATGTCTCATTCGACTTGCGATGGTGGAGCACAGGAAAAGGTTTTGGTGGATTGAATGACGTCGGCACGTTGGTTGTGATGCAAACCATGGGGGCCTGACCCATCTCGAGAACTACGATTCATGGTTTGCCCAGCTTCAGGTTGCTGGATGCGATGCACTTCGCAGAACTTACCTGCTCAAAGTGGGGCCCGTGTTGGTTTAGGGTACACATGTCTGTTGGTTGGAGCTGTGCGCCTGTCAGCCTTTTACTTGAGCACCGTTGGGGACTTCCTGGACAACACGTGTACTACTAGGTTACTCTCCGAGACTTTGAAGCCACAAGATGAGTATGACACACCGGATGCAGTATTTCCGCCCTCCCTTCCTAGATTTCCATGGGGTGTTTGTGTACCTGGTGTAACTTGGGCACAGCCAGAATGCATAGTCTTGAATTGTATTGAAAATTGGCGAGCGAGGCATCCTAGCGAGTCCGATGAGGCTGTCCATAGGGCGCCTGAGCAAACGCCATAGCCTCGCCGGCGGCTAGCGGATATAGACGAAAAGATGGATTTTCCCTGATGCGATCGGTCTAACACGGGGCCCGAGACATCTCAAGGCTTCATCGAGGCGTGCAGGACCACCAGGCGCCGGCAGAAATCGTGCCCGCCTTGCCCAACGAGAAGAGGTGAGGAGGTAGCCTGTATATACTCCAAGATCACTGTAGAGCTATACAGAGCATCTTGCATCTGTGCATATATTCAGGCTTCACTAAAACTTTTCATATGTACATCTCGAAGGTCTATCAGCTCAAGCCGCAGGTGCAGAGCGGGCACGAATACTGCCGCTGCCTGGTAGGACCAGCAGACAACGGCGAAGGTCGCCTTGGAAGGTATCAAACGACCAGCAGTGTTGTTTCGAACGGCTGCCGCCAGAAGAGAGGTACTCAGGCGTCCTACCGCTAATGACAAACCAAGGAAAATGGATACACGTTGGCAAGCACTTCGGTCTATCACGAAGTTGTGCAGCGGCGTCCTCACGACCATTTCGAAGGCGCAAGGCGCGTTCGAAAGGGCGTTCGGCTACTTCTCCAGGGCGAAGTATGAGCTCTGACTGTGCCTTTTGTGTTCGCCGCAAACTGGCGCACATATAGCATGTTCGAAACATGTCAGCCTCAGGGCAATCGTGAGCATACGCAAGAAATAGTGCCGAAGCGTTGTTGGTGTGGATGCGCGGACCCCAGCGATTTCGCGTGGCGGAGCCGTGCAGCTGTGCACACCCATCCGAAAATAGCGTTGGTAGGCGTTGGTTTGTGGTTCATCGCTCCTCCTTTCGGATTGGGGGCGGGGTCCGACACACCAACCCCAGGCGTGCGATGAACACATGTACAGAACGCTAACTCTTGCGGCGTGTTGGAACGACGCTCACGTCGAAAGACATGACGGCGCTGATCAAGATGGTTGCGATATTTGAACGCGTTCCCGTAATGGTCGCCTTGTCAGCTTGTCACCACTGCTCGCGCATGTTATGCAATTGTACAACAACTGACCCTATTTCCAATCTCATCTCAGCCGCATTTGGATACAGGCCCCATCTACACTGCCATTCGCCGACCTCGACAGCTGCAGGCCTGACACTACTACCACCGATGCTATTTTGGCTTCGGACTTTGTATAACACTCTGCGCGGCCGCCATGAGCGAGACGTGTCAGATGTTCGAGTCCGAAAATGCAGCTCCAACAAAATCCCCCCCTCTCCAACACCTGATACTACTGCAATCCTCCGACCGTCCTTACAGCTTGGCTAGTTTGAAGGTTCAAGCAACGGAGACCAAGTCATCCAGGATACGTACATCGTGGCAGAGCCCCAAGGAGAATGTGCTGATTAGTACATGCAAGAGAAGGATGTCCTCGCTAAAGAAAAGAGGCTATAGGCGGTCGGGTACTATATTGCATGCTGTCCCAGGAACCACAGCATGTGCCACTGCTCTTATCTGTGATGAGCAAGACATGACAGCCCTCCAACACCAGGATGTTGGCAGCAGGTCCAAAGCCACATCAGCCAATACGTCGCCAACATTGACTTCTAGCAATACATCTGCAACTGGTACGTCGAGGGGAAATGGAAGTCCTGCGACCTCGAATCAACCTTTTCAACCCAAGGAACTGAAAGCGTACTTGAGTAATAAGTCGCTCAAGGATTCGATAGGAATTTACAAGTATGGAAAGATACAGTGGCAGCAAACAAATCCCAGGCAGTTGGGAAATAATACCAGAAATTACGGTGTTGAAGACAAGACGACGAAGCCAAGGATACAGGTCGTGATTCCCGCCTGGATACGTGAGCGACCACTGCCTGCCCTTCCCTTCTTTGAAACCGCCAGCGAGCACCACAGTGCAGCAGCATCCTTTGATAACGTCCAAGACGTGTCGCCCCCCTCTTCCGGTTCCAAGTTCTTTATGAGGAATTCCGTCGTTTCTCCGCTGAACCAGACTCAGCCGCTATCATTCGGTCAATTTCAGCGCTCAATGAGCCGCGTTGTTCGCAGTACACCAGTCCGCGCTCCTCGACAAAATTATCCAACATCCAAGCACAGTGGCTCCTCTGTCGACTCTCACGATAGCGACACTACCTCTGTGTATACCGATGACTCATCGGAGACCAGTATAGAGCCAGACAGTCCCCGCCCTAACCCGATTGAGATGCATCGTTATAGCATCCAGAATCCTGTTGCGGCAGGAGTTTTCGACTCACCGCGAGCTTCTGTCAGGCAACACATACCACCACCAACAACTTCACGAATCAGTAAATATCCTCATCATCCACCTATCGAACAGGATCTGGCATTTCAACCTACGTGTTCTCTTCGACGAAGCCGTAATACCCCGGGTTCACTCAGCCGCCAATCAACCAAGAATGAAAGGTCTTCCAAACGAAGTAATAGTAGACGCTGCCTCATCACCCCAAATGGAGCTATCGATCGCGCGATCAGTCGTTCTACGTCCAGGCAGAGGTCCAATTCCATTCGTAGCGCCAGTCCAACCTTGAGTGAGGCAGAGAACGAGCTAGAAGAAGAGCTTGTCTTCCTCGGGGCCAACACACAGGTATCTGTCACACTTCAAGATAGCCGGGGGCTGGAAGGATCAGCTATGCAAGAACCGAGAATTGTGAGCGGAAAGGAGACTCAAGAGACTGCCACCAAATTCGTAGATTCGGATCCCACGAACTCACTTGATGTGGAGACGTCTGCAACGCCACCGCCAGTGGTGCCCAGAAAGTCCAGTAAACGCAATGCCTCCTGTGAAGGAATGTATCGATTGTCTCATTTACCACGCAGCCATATTGCATCACAGATGGAGAAAGGCCGTTCTGCTGCGAAAACCCAACGACTCCGAATTACGATCCCGGAGTACAAGCGCATAGATGACGCTATTCGCCTATCCCCAGTACCAGTTCCTGCGAAGAGCATCAAGCGGATCATTACACCATCATGCGCAGAGAGCGTGATCCTGAATATTTATCGTAGTCTGGACAATCTCGAAGACCTCTTTGCAACCGCTGTCGTCAACAAAGGCTTTTTCAGGGTGTTTGAGCGCCATGAACTTGATCTAATCAGAGCGACACTGAAGAAGATGTCGCCACCCGCTTGGGAGTACCGCGAAATAGCATTCCCAGGTCATGACCTACTTCATGATGAGGATCTCGAAATGACTCGTCCGCAGGAGGAGTATACGCCGCGCTCCTATCTACAACCTACAAAAGCACGACATGCATACCATGCGCTCGATCAAGTTTTTCATCAGGGAGAAGTGCCAGTCTTACATCCGACCCGAAATGGCGACTGCACTCATCAGCAGTGATCGGCTTGAGGCTGCGAGGGTCGACGACGCTCTCTGGCGGATATGGACCTTTTGCAAGATATTTGGTTCTGGGAAAGGGCGCGAAGATGACATTGTCGCTCAACAAGATTGGCTTAAGGGAGGCCCAATGGTTCATCAGCAAGCATGCACCTTCAGCATCACGAGTTCTGATTACATGAACAGTACCTTGATCAGTGCTCCAGAATCATTTGCCAAGGGCAATGGGGGTGGTCTAACTGCTGAACAGCTCTTCGACATGATTGAGTTGTGGAATTGCCTAAAGGCGTTATTGCATGATTTCTCGAACCATACTGCTCAAGCGCGAGAGTGTGGAGTCTATGAAAAGACAGACATTCGAGGTGGTGATATCGGCGGTGAAGAATCAATGCTTGGTAAGTTCTTGGACTGCACCTCGAGCTACTACTAACAAATACAGAGGAGTGGTGCTCCTATGTGCTCACATTTGGTCTCTCTGCCGTGTTGGGCCTCGCTAGCTCTAGCCATCAAGAGCCGGAAAGCCCTTTCAAAAGTGCCGCGCAGCAAGGGTGGATGGAATGGAACCCTCCAGTCGCAGGTAACACTCGCCGATATTTCCTCCAGGAAGCTGCTTCTCGCGTCTATGAGGAGAAAATAGCTCGTACCTTTGCAGCACACTCTACGCGCAAGTTTCAACGCGAATGTCAGATGTCGAAAGCGCGGTGCCAAAACTTTCCTGCAGAGCTTCGACAACGCAGAGTCGATACAACAGATATGCCTAGGTTGAGCTTTTCACAAGAGCGTCCCATGTCCGAGTGGTCGACAACTATTGGCGGCGCCACAGTTCCTCATCCCGACGCGTCCAGAGAGGCTGTTTCCTATGTCCCAAGGGTTCGGTCAGCTCTGGCCCAGGAGCTAACTGCCTCAATCGCGGAACTACCCCCGGGGAGGATGCCTTCACCACCTATCACACGATCCGTTGCGCAGCCTCTTTTACCCACACCACCTCCCTCAGTCGTGCCTAGTATCTGTGACCGCAATAGTACGGCTATGAGCATGCCCTCTATTGATGAGTACCCGGCTCATCACAGGCCCGAACCACTCAACCAAAACACTCCTTCACTTATAGATCACCCAGTATTTCGACACAATCACACGATAACACCATCAAATCTTGGGCCAAGTCAGTACTCCGAAAAAGAGCAATATGAATACCAAGGACATTCTCGCCAGTCTAGCTGTGGCTCTCACGATTCTGGGGACCATCCTGCCTTCCAACAACACCCGAAGCAACACTCCATCTTGGCAAGTGCAGCACATGAAAACACGGCGGAAAAGGCGATATATCGAATTGTTGACATGGGATTTACGGCAGATGAGGCGAGAGAAGCTCTAAGAATAACAGATCTAGGAGACGGATTGAAGGTTAATAGAGCAGTAGGGTTATTGCTAAGCAGAAAGAGATAGAGTTAAAGGTGTATTATTATATTTGGATTCAGATGCGTATTCAATATTAATATAGATATAACGTAATTACCTACTAAGTAACCTACTCTACTAAGAAACCTAAAATTCCTTAGCATAAAGAACTTTAGTTACGCATCTTTAATTTTATTGCTATCTATAAAGAAGCTTATATCTATTACGCTTATATCTAATTTAGAAAATACTTTTATATCTTTTTTATATAGTTATATTATACTTAGTTCTACTATAGTTCTTATAGCGCTATATAGCTAGTTAAGCTCTTTCTTAATTATTTTTATTATAACTCTTCTTTAACTATCTAGTAGCTATAGATATATCTATAGCTACTTATATTACTATCTTACTATACTCTATAGTACTACTCTGCTAGATTTGCTTATACTTATATAATTTATACTTAGTTATCTTTGCTAATTACTCTTTAAGCTTATAAATCTAAGTATATTAAAGTAGATTTTTATATAGTATTAGCTTATTAATTTTTATAAGCTAAGAGAAGCTAGCCTAGACTATAATAGATAACTAAAGTAAGAAATTGCATATAAGCTATAACTAGAATCTAAACTTATAAGTATTACTTAGAGTCTTTAACTACTATAGAGTTACTAAAAGAAGAGATTCTAGTAGAATATATAAGAGCACTTTTAGATAATCTAATACTACTTATATATTAATAGAAATAAGTTCTAAAGCTTTAAAGGCCTTTTAATTATCTTCTTTTATAAATATATTAAAAGATATATCTTTAAAGATAGAAAGAAAGCCTTCTTTATTAATATAGAAGATATATTAAGAGTACTTGCATTTTAATAGCTAAAAATATACTATATTAAGTAGCTAGAGAATATATAATAAATAAGCTAGTATATAGAGAGTTAGAATCTTATTCTTAATATAATAGTTCTTAAAATTCTAGTTAAGATAGCTGTTAGGATAATACTAGAGAGTTATAGCTAGAAGTAAGTAATAATAAGAATAACTAATAGAATTATTATAAAAGATAGACGAATTCAGGCTAGCAAATGAGTATAGATAACTTATATATAGGTATAAGTTAAGGTATAGTTAAGTATAGGTTAACTAAGGTTAAGTTAATGCCAAGACTATATAAGTTAAAGTTAAGTATTATATAAGAAAGTTAAGTCAAGGTTAACCTAGGTTAATTTTATTATATAATACTTAACTATATAAT